>NC_141875.1:273781297-273932812 GCF_056163025.1 Triticum urartu
TAATAGCACTTACACGTAAGTTGGACAAGAAGATGATAAAATGGTGTTTGTCTTCACTATAATCTTCCATGATGGGAATATATGCACGTAGACCCTAACAACATTGAAAGCATTGTCTTTTAAACTGGGAATAACTGGAATGGGGTTCCAATCTGTAGGAATTGGTCGTTTCTGCAGTTGGAATAGGTCTTTGGCCGGTGGATTTGCTGTACATTTTGTTGGAGTGGGATTTTTCTGTGGTACGGCTGGTGCTATGGCAACTGAAATCGGTATACCTTTTGCTGGAGTGCAGGTCCTGTGTGGTGGGGCTAGTGGTGTGGCCAATGAAGTATGGTTACAGTCTGCTGGAGTCGGTCCTACATTTTGTGTCACTGGTTGTACAACCAATATAAGTGGGGTGCTGTCTGATTTCTCCGGCACCACCATTGTTTTCATGGACTTTGTTGGTGCTCCTTCAGGTTCGGCAATCACCCTCTTCCTTTTTGATGTTTGATGCACAAGAACAACATTTCAGTGGAAAAACATGGTATGATGACAGATGGAATATGTATTGATAATGGATGGGCATGGCATCTCGACATATATGATGAGTAAACTAAGCAGATGGCGGTGCAACAAAGTAGAAGAAATGCAAGACAACATATGCAATATATGCGCAATCAATAAAACATTGCCAAATTAGAACAGGCATCTTGATGGGTGAACATGACAGGCCATCTGCTTTTGACTCCTCGAGGTTAGAATAGTCATTAGGATCATATTCTGAACAAGATTCAACAGCTGGGGAGCGTATGAGCTTCATTGCATCCAGAAAGGCACTCAATGCCTTGGTGCCAATTTTGTAAGTCATTGCGGTGTTTAGGTTCAAGAGTGGACCACAGCTAGTGCGACACAAAGTAGCTACATAGATCATAGTGTAGATATAACGGGAAAATCGTAAGCATCAGAGTAAAATCAGCAAAGTGGAACTTGCTGGAATGTATGTGCTAGTATTGCTAGTACGACTAGAAAGGCTTCGGATACCAGCTCTCTTCAACTGAAGGTGAGGTACTGTTAATATCAGTGTAACTCTCAAAGGCGACAGAGCTCCCTGCACTTCCTTGCTATTCATATAGGATTCAAGTGGGCAGGCCACTACAATCCTATTCTCATGTTTACAAAATCCTACGAATCAAAGAGGCCCAAAGAGTTCAAAGTGTCCATCACAACCGACCGTATAGACCTCTACACTGCAAATGTCCCTGCTCATCTTCACTAAAAGGAACATACTTTACTACTATCATACTCCCTCCGTTCCAAAATATAAGTCTTGGTAGAGATTTCCACTATGGATCACATACAGATGTTTCCAGATACATTTTAGAGTGTAGATTCACTAATTTTGCTCCATATGTAGTCCATGGTGGAATCTATACAAAGACTTGTATTTAGGGACGGAGAGAGTACTTATTAAAGAATAACGGAAGAGGAATATGCTAAAGAAGAGCAAGCGGATTTTGGATAATAAAATGTTCGTTGCGCAGTGCCCACACATGATGAACCAGAGCGCATTAAGAAAGCAACTCCCTACTGTCTCTCTATATGTGGTGCACCTGATTTTTCGAAAGTAAATTAGGAACATCAGCTAACCAATTAAATGTTATCTGTTTTAGTAATATCAGCATCATATCAGATTCGTACTTGAGCAGCAAGTTTGGAATTATGAGTGGCACGTTGTTTAGCTTGATGGATTCAGGAGCAGTGCTTAGCAGGTACGATGATCGTACTGAATATAAAGGCACGTCTGCATGCAAGTCGCGTGCCTTTTGCCATTTGGCTCAGTCAACCATTTCAGGAGGTTGGATGAAGATCCTACGTCTCCTAACCCTTCTTCTTCCTTGTCTCTGATTCTTCCCATACAGAACACCGCACGGGCCGCCGGCCGGACCACCGGCCCCCACCGTCTGTTTTCCTCCGCCACCCCCACCCCTGCCTCCACCCGCGTCGAGTTTTCTTCGTTCGGCAAGGCCCCACCACCGCCCCCCCACAACCACCATCCCACCCGAGCCTCTTCATTCGCATCGGTGAACTCTGGCGAGCTCTCAAAAATTGACCGACCCAGTTTTGAAAGTTAGTCTACTGTGATTTAACTAGTGTGGAATATAAAGGGGGAAAACATAAGCATTGGGAGTATAGTGTTGAGCATGCCATGGCGGATCTGAAGGTGCAAACCGGACAAAGGCAAGTTCACAACCAATGTTTGCTTTCAACTAGCAAGTAAGTGATGGACAAGAAATCAGAGTAAAGTAGTGGCGATCTATTTTCTTGGTGCGTTAAATAAGTTGAGCAGATACGAAAGTGTACCGCCTCTGGTGCGGTGCCATGTATGCATCTGCTGAGAATTTGACAGTGGTACGATAGCGATGGCTGTCAGCAGCGTGGAAGCAAATCTAGGAGGGTAGACGTTGGCGGCGGGGCATAGTGGACAAGACGGTCGTAGGAGTGGTGCCGACAAGGTGGACGACGGCGGGGATGAAGCGAAAGGACGTGATGCAAGGATCCCGGTCTGAAGCCGTGGATGAGAGAGGTCGATCTCTTGTAATGGACGGCGGCGTCGGGGTATCAGCTCTGGCATGGTGGAGGAGGACGGCGGTTGATGGGGTGGCGGACGGAGGAGGCTGGGTGGAGAGGGTGTTTTGGCGCCCACGGAGTACAAATGGGGAAATTGAGGTGGAGAGGAAGGGGGGAACCATGTATTCAGGGCGCGCTTGTCTTAAATGCGAGGAAATTTACAAACTTTTCCCCTGTTTCAAATTTCCTATAACACAACAATATTAGTCGGCTGGGGATAGGACGGTAATCTCGCATACACCGAATATTTGCTGGTGACAGTTTGTTTTTGGTGCCCACCGTGTATGAATCGGGGAGGGAGTCGATTTCGGCCGAGGACACACTGTGTTTTGGCGCCCATCGTGTATGAATTCGGGTGAGAGGCGGTTATGTCATGTTTGAGTGAAATTACAAACCTACACCTATCGAAACCTACAGAAATCGAGCAGATAGGCTTTGCATGGCAGGGATAGGTAGTAGTAATTTCCATCTCACAGATTTTGGTTTCGGGCAGTTACTGCAACTTTCCCCGCTTCATTCAAATTGTGCAGAGTGCACGTTTATCGTGCCAAGTCAATTCGAATCCCGTTTGTATTCTATTTTTTCGGGTGGGATCCATTTTCGATTGGAATAAAATTCTATATACTTCATTTTTTATATATACTTTCAAAAGCACAACAAAGAATTCTGCTTCTTTATATGTATAATATGATTTACAAATACAATGATCTCAAAATCATATGGTTGAATTCAAAAAATTAAACCAAATTATGTTCTACTAAAATGTATGGATCGGTAATATCTACATATTAAATAACATAGATGCGTGTGAATTCATATGAGTATGCATCTTTGACAGATCAATTTTGGTTCGAGTATGGATTACATGTATCATCATCTCGAATTCAAATATTTGAATCCCTTTTATGTTCACTCCTTTCACGCCCATCTCTCTCGCATGCATGCTCCTTCATATACCTATCTCTCTCTTTTCTCCAGCTCACCCGCACACTCACTTCATGTTTCTCCTATCCTCACAAACATGGTCTCTCGACATCTCCCTTGAGAAGTGTCACACTCTCCCTATCATTATACATTACATGGTTTTCATTATGTCTCATGTCTCTACCATTCTCTTGTATCACTAGGTACCTAAGATTTCTTTTTTACCGCCACACACACAATCTCCACTCGTCTTTCACTTTGTCTTTCTCTCTATGGGATTCTCTCACACACCCTATATGTCTCTACATATGAATCATACCACTAAAATTACTCTCTCTCTCCTGTAGACACAACATTTGTTGCGGTCTCCTTTTCGTCTCCATCCCAGACGGACATTATTCATTTGTTTACCAATCAGACAAACTCCCCCCCTCTCTCTCTCTCTCACACACACACACAACTCCTGCATCCACTCCCCTTCCCGTCTACCGCCTCTCTCTCTCACACACAAAACTCTCGCTTTTGCGCCCCTGACTCGTATTTCTCTCACAAGAATTTATTGACAAGCCTCTAGATAGGTTTATACACCCGCATACTCGTGCTTCCACTATTGCATACATGTCTCTCTCCCGCTCCTTGTATCTATGTAGATTTTTCTTTCCTTCTTGAGACACGCCCTGTGGGGACACCGACTCATAAGTCGTGATCACCGAATGCACGTGTACAGTGATCCCAGAGATCAATGCTCACTGAACACACAGTAGCTGAATAACAAGAGTCTTACATCCATACATACCGTCTTACATAAATTATGACCATTATGGTCAAGTCTTGAGTATAACTTCGCAGCGGAATTCTTCATCGATAACTTGGACCCATGCCATATAACTTAACCCTACAGGCATTCTGACTGGGAAGCGTCCTAGCTCGCACGATCGTCACCAAAGAACTCTTCAATGTATCTTGTCTTTCATGCCTGGCCAATAAAATAACCAGTGGCAAGCCAATGAGTACTTTCAATGTACTCACAAGCAACCCATGTTTTGCCTCAAGATACATCAATGCATGATATATGTAAATTTTGCAGAAAGCTAGTTTTGAGTGCAATTCCATGTTGAACAACTTGTAAGACATGCATCAGGAGAATTCAAGTAACCATAAGGACAGTTACAGATATCAACATAAATAGAGTGGGCACCAACCCAATTCAATCATGTCAAGTCCTTTGACTTGACCCAAGTAGTTCTTCCCACTTATCCAAACACATACACTGGTTTGTAAACATGTGGACGTAGCCCAAGAGCAGTCACCCAACTGTCCTTGACCGTGGACACGGCTATTCAAATAGTTTTACACTCTGCAGAGGTTGCACACTTTACCCACAAGATCCAGGGAACTTCCGTGTCATCCACGACCCGCAGTACCTCAAGTACCCGGGGTAAGCACCCGATCACTATCTTTCCCTAGACGACACTAACATAGTGTCCACTCGATTGGCAGTAACCCTCGTGCCCAACATTTCACATCTTAAAATTGTGGAGCCTCGCTCCCATTTTCATCACATACCACAAGCACGGGGTACCAACGGTGTGTCCGGTGCCCTATGAAGACAGTCATGGCCGCGCTACCTGGCACGACCCCATCCCGAGAGAGCGCACCAACAACTCTCCCGTCACTAGTAATGCGGGCTCCAAGCTAGTATCGGCCTAGGTAATCAATAATGCCCTTTCCCATATAAGGGTAGAGTGGTTGCGCATGAAAGGTTGGAATAACGGTCGCAACTTAAACCAATCCATTTTGAAAAAAACAACACACACACTTGCCTCGGTACACCACTTCGTCATCAAGTGGTTACCCAACTCATCATCTCCCCCAGGCATAAGTGGCACCCAATGGGGTTTTTCGAAAAGTCTTTTGAAAATACATTATCTCCATCACCATGCATATACTCGTCCCCTTTTTGCGTAGCAACTACTTTAGCATCCTATCTACTCCCACCGGCATAACCCTCATAAGGAGGTAGGATCATGCACAATGCAAGTATCAACGAGGAAGTAACGGAGGCAAACCATCAAAGGGGTTCCACCTCATCATGATTCCGTTGCAACAACAATATGGTGCTATATGTCATGCATAAAAAGGGTTTCATAGACATGGTCAAAGGGCTGCTTGCCTGGTTCATCAGAGTCTTGAGGTCTTCTGGTCCTTCTCCAAGTACTCCGTCTATTTCGTCAACTAACATCGAAACAATCATAATAAGCAACACAACATGGCAGAAAATAAAGTTCTCTAAAAATATGGATTTGACTTTTCTAGGACTTCCCTGGTCATATGAAAAATAACCAGGGTGGTTTCATTGGAATTGGATTAGTGAATATTTCTGAACATTTCAATATGATGGAATCAAGGGGTTTATGGATTTGCAAGAAGTGTACATAAATATATTTTTGAAAAATGAGAAAAGGCACCCATTTAACAAACCATGATTTTAGATGCATCTAGGAGTTGGTTTCACTGGATTTGGAGTTCAAATGATTTTCCTATGAATTTGCAAAGTTGACAAATATGAAGAAATGGCTCATTATATTGTGTTGTACAGAAAGTATTAAGAAAAATGTTCATAAAATAAGTTATGAACTTAGAATCATCTAGGAATTTAAATCATGGCATTTGGATCAACTTTGAGCTCTCTGTGATTTTCTAAAGTTTATGACAGAAATGGAAAAATGGTATCTGATAATTATTTGTGAAAGCAATATTTCTGTAAAAATGTGCAAATAGCACCATGAGGTAGGGCATGAATTTAGAAACCACTAGAAATTTGAATCATCAAATTTGGAGCTATGTTGGATTATTTATAGATTTTTGAATTTGACTGAAAAAAAAGAAAAAGGAAAAAAGGTTTAGGGTTTACCCAAAGCGTGCACAGGGCGCAGGATAGCCACTGGGCCGGCCCAGTGGCTCAGCCACACGGCACTCGGGCGACGGCAAAAGTGGCTTCCCGCAAGTACGCCTTCACGAGGGGGAAACGGGTTTACTCCTGGCCCGTCTCCACTTAAACGGGCAGGGCCCGCCCACCGGGTCACTTACGAGCGGGGCCCGGTGCTCAGGCCGTCTCCTGCCTCCCGCTTGAACAGAGCCGAGGCAGGGGAGGCGTGGCCAAGCGGGGCCGGCGCTCTCCCGGGCGGCACGGGCCACCTCCGGCCGCGCCCGGCACACCGGAGGACTCAACGGGCCGTGGCACACCCGTCCATGTGCTGCACGCCCACGGGGGAGCCCGGAAAGAGGAGGGCTTCGGGTGCGGTAGACCGGGGCTGACGGCGAGTTCAGCAAGGCGAGGAAGGCACGAGGAGGAGGGGATGGAGCACGGGGGGAGTTGGCGGTGGTGATGAGAGGGTGCGGGTGTGTTCATGGGGACGAGAGAGGGGTCGAGGCCCATGAATTTAAGCGGCGGCCGGCGGCTCGGCTCCGGCCATGGACGGGGTTGGAAGGCGCGAGGAGGGGAGTGGGTTGGTCCAGGGGATGCACGGGAGGGTGAGAGGGCCAAAGGAGTAGAGAGGGGGCTCGAGGTGGCTTTAAGTAGCTGACCAACAGCTCACCGTGGACACGGCGCACGGGTGGCCGCGGCAACGGCTCGGGAGGCCAGGGGAGAGGGCGAGAAGCTGTCTACGGCGTCCGCGGGAGTTGAGTGGGGCGCCAGGAAGAGAGAGGAGGAGCGGGGCAAGGCTCTGGTGCTCGCGCGTGCGAGGCCATGAATTAGCCGAGCCGGGCAGCTCTGGGCACGCGCCACAGGAGGTGAGAAAGAGGGAGAGACGAGGGGGCCTGCACGGTGGCGTGTTGCGGATGTCGAGGCACCTCGACTAGCGCGAGGAGGAGGCTCGAGGTGGACGGGGGACGCGGCATCAACGGTCGCCTGCTCTGCCTCGCGCTCCAGAGCGCGTCTTTGGCCGGCATCCGCGGCTTTTCCGCGCGCACTTGCGCGTCCACTTATGTCTGGAAGCTGCAGGGGAGAGTAAACAATGGGAAAGTGGCATTGGATGCTCTAGAACTTGCCAGGAGTGGGAGAGAGATGAGAAAGGGAGGGGAAAGTGGCTGTCCAGAGAGGAAAATTGGGTCTCTGCCCCCCTTAATCATTTATCCTTAGGCAGCCAAGCATCAAGGAGGTAGAGGAGGAGCAGATGAGGCTGTGGGAAAAAGTTAAGCTCATGGAGATTAGTGGAAATTGCCAAAACATGCATTTTAAATTTCTGCCAGAAGGTGTTTGATGGTGTTTTGGGAAAGCAAATGATTTCCATTTGCCATGAGACTCCACAGGGTGAAATGTCACATATAATTAGGGCCTTCCACCAATTCTGAGCTCATTTGGGCAAAGTTTCCAATGCAACTTTTGTAAACCCTAGAAATTAGCAGAAATGGACTTTTCAAGATTTAGTCATGCAAATCTATTCTCCTTGATGCACCACTTAGTGTAGTGTCATCATTTGAGGCTCTGAACATTTCTACAAAAGTTGAGATCAAAAGGACACACTTGGCAATGTAGAGTTGTTCAAACTTGGATCTGGACAGAGAGGGTTTTGGGGCACTTTTGTGAACCATAGTTATTTTGATTCGTATGAAACTTTGCAAGATCATCACATTATGAATATGTGACTTGCTAGAATTTTCCTGGATTTATTTGAAAATATTTCTTATAGAAATATTTCAAATATTTGAAATGAGCTGAAATGGTTCTGGAGGGTTTTGTCCAATATTTTGATCATCACCATGTGTTTAAACTCATATATATGGACAATATATGTCCACTGAGCTTCCCTGATTTTTCTCATATATTTTTGAAGCTTTAAAATAATTTTAACCTATTAAAGACTATTTCTGGCCTAAAGAAAAAGCCTTTAAATAAAATAGGAAAATAATTTTCAAAATTATATTCTTGTGGTTTCTGGGTGTCCTATATCTAATAGGAGTCAAATATATTTTTGGAAATATTTTTACTGCCCTTAATTAAGACTTGCAGTGCAAACCTCAATTCAGGGGTTTTTGGAAAACTAATTTTTGAAAATACTATTTGGCCAAATTATTTTTGTAAGAAAATACTATATTGTTCTATACACATGGTATGATCATTGGGAAAAGGTTTTGGATCAAGGAGAAGGAGTATAAGAGTTGGAGGATTTATTTGATTTTTAGAGCACTTGCAAACAACAGTCAAACATTCAATCAAAGCTAAGACAGAACACTCAAAAGTTTTTGTCAAACCACATTTTATCATGATTTATTAGCTTAAGTGTTGTGGCATGAAAATCAGGGTGTGACAGACCTACCCCCCTTAGAAGAATCTCGTCCCTGAGATTCCCAGACTAGGCGCGGAAAGGGATACACAAACTTGGATCTGGGGTAGTCTTCAAATCCTCATGTTGCTTCTGCTTCCGTGTATTGCTCCATTTTATCCTTGGAGTGGTTGAGGGTGTGGCTTCGCGTATGACGTTCTTCTTGATCCAGGTTGCTAATGGGTGGCTCGCGGTAGGTTAGATTGGGTTGGGGGTCGATGGCTCGGTGATCGATGCCCTCGTAGAGATCGGGCTAGTTAGGAAGTCGAAAACACTTCCGGAATTGTGTCATGTGGAAACATGTTGTGCACAGTGGGTAACTCATGTGGTAACTCAGGTGGTAACTCCAGCTGGTAACTGTCTTCTCTTCGTTTCGTAGCAATCTCAGAGGGGGTTGTTAAATCTTGGTGTGAGCTTCCTTTTGACATGGAAATGCTCGGTTTCTTTAATAGGAGTGGTTTGCAGATACGCGCGGTCTTCGATGGGGAAGTTCACTTCTTGACGATGGTGGTTGGTATAGTTCTTCCTCCTTGACATGGTGGTCTTCAGATGTTCCTTAACCAACTAAACGACTCTTCTTCCGTCTTCGGGTAGACAAGTAGGTTACCAAATAATGATGACAACTATCTTGTCTAAGTACTCCATGGAGACTTGTTCACGGGGTACATAAAGTAGGCTGGGGAGTGGTGGTGATCACGGTTGAGTGTTGGTCAAGGTCTACTTGACCTACAGCCCAAGCTCATGGTCATAATCCGACCATGTGGTGGCTTGGTAGGGCTTAAGGGTTTCAAGGATTCTAGTGTGTGGGTGAACGTTTATTATCTTATCCTTAAGCATGGTTTCTGAGATGCCAATAGTCTATCTAGTCCTTCAAATAAATAACCTTATACCACCGAAAGCATCATCTCATATAGGCCAAATCCAATCATCACTCCTGTGATCCATATGCTCGTGACTCCCGAGGGGAGGTCTAACAAAATCATATATGTCTACGATCCCCAAACTCATATGTATGGCTACCCCTAAAAATCCATGGGTAGAGCATACAAGCTTCCAAGCTGGAATAAAACAGGACAATCCAAGTGCTCATCCTATTCTTCCAAGGTCTAAGATAAAGCACCTCTTATCCTAAGGAAACACGTCGTAAGCCACTTCCAAGATCTTGTTTCCTTCCTATGAATCAACTCCAACAGCCCATTAGCTTCCATCAATCACATTTAATTCTATGAATCCAATGTTTATGGTGTTCCACATGATCTTCTAATGTCCTATAATCCTCAAATACTTGAAAAGGGTTATCTTTACTATAGTTAGTTCACCAATTTCCATTGTCATGGTCAAGTAAACTCCAAGGTCAAGCTCATATGGATCCCTAAATAAACCCCGACAATTAATCCAATCTCCTAGTTTATCGTCCACCGAGAAACATGGGATCATGATTGAGATCTTTAGTCTAAATCCAATTTACTCCGAACCATGTAGGATCACCTACTTAAATCCAAATCTCATGTCCAACGAGAATTTTTATATCTCTCCCCCAAGTCAATACCGTAATGCCAACTATCTTCTATGAATGTCCCCTTGGCTAAGTCAAATCCTTATACTTCCGAGAATTTTAGCTTGCAATCATAATCGTCCTACAAAGTTCCAGTTTACTCCAGGGTGATGAAAGTTACGCTACTCTATTAACACGAACCCTCCAAGTTCATCTACCAATATGAAAGCCTTATGATCCCCCGAAGAGTCTCAGATAATTCCTCAAGGTCTTTTAATATAACTCATCAAGTCATCTGTCCTCTATTCCTATATCCTCAATTTGGTTCCTCCTGTGGCATCGTCAGTTTTGATGCTATCTTAGGATGACAATGTGCTCGTTCACTATGTCCACTAGTTCCATAATGAACCCGGTGATGTGCAAGTTTATAGAGGCTTAACTGGTCCGCTTGCAATTTCTATGGGTTGAGCACATGGTTAAGGACTTGAGCTGGGGTATCTCGTGAAGTCTTGAAGGGTCTAGGGATGGGTTTCTAATCTGGAGGGTTAAACATAATTCTACGGGGTTGCTCTTGGTCGTGGAGATTATAGCAGAAGTCTTCATTGCTAGTTGGTTGCTGAGGCAGAATCCTTGGTGTTTCCGGTCTTCAATTGAGGAGAGAGATGAGAGGGAAAGGTAGCATGGAGGAGGGGAGTGCCTAAAGGTGGTTCTATAGTGCAAGTGCAAACAAACAAGTGCTGAAAGGGCCAAACAAAAGAAACAAGGTAAGGAAGGTGATATAGTCGCGTACTTGTTGCCTAGGACAAAAGTTGCGACCTATCTTAAAACACAAACAAATAAAAACAAGCAACACATAATCATGGTTCTATTTGAACCATCATACGGACTCGACTGCGCATAGGGGGTACACGACTCATCCTACCCTAGGGGTTCTCGGACTTAGTAGTTGTGCCTTGTGCCTCGTGCAGTCTTCTGAGTTTTCCTCTGGTGTTGCTACGTCTCTTGTAGTTGTTCGATGAAACGATCTGGGTTGAGCCTGAAGAGTCTTCAACAACTTCTCGCCTTTTGAAGTGATGGGGTGAAGGTGGCTCCTCGTAGCAGGCATTGACTCGGTCTTCTGTTGTCTTCTTAATCATGATGACCCCTTTTTCCTTCTAAGGCGTCGACGGTACCAGGTAGGTAATCCCTTATGCAATGATATTAACAAGGCATAGTAGAGGTCCAACATGTCGGTTACGTTGATGAAGACATCGACACCAAGAGCGGGGGATGAAGAGAACCGTTTTCCTACTCACTATAGTGAGGCGGGCCAATGGCGAGGTTCTCATCCACCGGTGGTTGTCGATACAACAATGGTAAGGACATGATTGCCCTATTAGCGATGTCTTTCATGGTCTTGCATATCTTACACCCTGATCGTCATAGGACAAGGTTGCATCATCCTGGGGCAAATTCAAAGGTGTCACCATCCTCTGGGTCTTCATGTCCTCATTCTTCATAGGCGTATCTTCTGTTGGCATCATCTTGCTGTGGTGTTGCGAATCTTGGGTTCAGAAGAGGTGGGTGAGTATTTGCCAAGGTGTACTCCTTCTAGGCTATCCATGAGAATTACAAGGAATCCCGTGGTCAGGGGCTTGAGGGTGCTAGCGACCGTTTGCAATAGTTTTGAAGGGAAGAGATCGATGGGGAAAGTATACCTTAGTTTTTGAAAAACTGAGAAGGGAAGAGAAGTATAGATAGTTTTGAAAACTAGTAATAGTTTTAGAAATAATTTTACCCTATCTAACGACCATGCTAACTAAGGCTTCCTACAGTCAGGATGGCTCTTATACCAGTTCTGTGGGGACCCCGACTCATAAGTCGTGATCACTGAATGCACGTGTAAAGTGATCCCAGAGATCAATGCTCACTGAACACACAGTAGCTGAATAACAAGAGTCTTACATCCATACATACCGTCTTACATAAATTATGACCATTATGGTCAAGTCTTGAGTATAACTTCGCAGCGGAATTCTTCGTCGATAACTTGGACCCATGCCATCTGCCTTAACCCTACAGGCATTCTGACTGGGAAGCGTCCTAGCTCGCACGGTCGTCACCAAAGAACTCTTCAATGTATCTTGTCTTTCATGCCTGGCCAATAAAATAACCAGTGGCAAGCCAATGAGTACTTTGAATGTACTCGCAAGCAACCCATGTTTTGGCTCAAGATACATCAATGCATGATATATGTAAATTTTTGCAGAAAGCTAGTTTTGAGTGCAATGCCATGTTCAACAACTTGTAAGACATGCATCAGGAGAATTCAAGTAACCATAAGGACGGTTACAGATATCAACATAAATAGAGTGGGCACCAACCCAATTCAATCATGTCAAGTCCTTTGACTTGACCCAAGTAGTTCTTCCCACTTATCCAAACACATACACTGGTTTGTAAACATGTGGAGGTAGCCCAAGAGCGGTCACCGAACTGTCCTTGATCGTGGACACGGCTATTCGAATAGTTTTACACTCTGAAGAGGTTGCACACTTTACCCACAAGATCCGGGGAACTTCCGTGTCATCCACGACCCGCGGTACCTCAAGTACCCGGGGTAAGCACCCGATCACTATCTTTCCCTAAACGACACTAACATAGAGTCCACTCGAATGGCAGTAACCCCCGTGCCCAACATTTCACATCTTAAAATTGTGGAGCCTCGCTCCCATTTTCATCACATACCACAAGCACGGGGTACCAACGGTGTGTCCGGTGCCCTGTGAAGACAGTCATGGCCGACCTACCTGGCACGACCCCGTCCCGAGAGAGCGCACCAACAACTCTCCCGTCACTAGTAATGCGGGCTCCAAGCCAGTATGGGCCTAGGTAATCAATAATGCCCTTTCCCATACAAGGGTAGAGTGGTTGCGCATGTAAGGTTGGAATAACGGTCGCAACTTAAACAAATCCGTTTTGAAAAAAAACAAGACACACAATTGCCTCGGTACACCACTTCATCATCAAGTGGTTACCCAACTCATCATCTCCCCCAGGAATAAGTGGCACCCGATGGGGGTTTTCGAAAAGTCTTTTGAAAATACTTTGTCTCCATCACCATGCATATACCCATCCCCTTTTTGCGTAGCAACTACTTTAGCACCCTATCTACTCCCACCGGCATAACCCTCATAAGGAGGTTGGGTCATGCATAATGCAAGTATCAACGAGGAAGTAATGGAGGCAAACCATCAAAGGGGTTCCACCTCATCATGATTCCGTTGCAACAACAATATGGTGCTATATGTCATGCATAAAAAGGGTTTCATAGACATGGTCAAAGGGCTGCTTGCCTGGTTCATCAGAGTCTTGAGGTCTTCTGGTCCTGCTCCAAGTACTCCGTCTACTTCGTCAACTAACGTCGAAACAATCATAATAAGCAACACAACATGGCAGAAAATAAAGTGCTCTAAAAATATGGATTTGACTTTTCTAGGACTTCCCTGGTCATATGAAAAATAACCAGGGTGGTTTCATTGGAATTGGATTAGTGAATATTTCTGAACATTTCAATATGATGGAATCAAGGGGTTTATGGATTTGCAAGAAGTGTACAGAAATATATTTTTGAAAAATGAGAAAAGGCACCCATTTAACAAACCATGATTTTAGATGCATCTAGGAGTTGGTTTCACTGGATTTGGAGTTCAAATGATTTTCCTAAGAATTTGCAAAGTTGACAAATATGAAGAAATGGCTCATTATATTGTGTTGTACAGAAAGTATTAAGAAAAATGTTCATAAACTAAGTTATGAACTTAGAAGCATCTAGGAATTTAAATCATGGCATTTGGATCAATTTTGATCTCTTTGTGATTTTCTAAAGTTTTTGACAGAAATGGAAAAATGGTATTTGATAATTATTTGTGAAAGAAATATTTCTGTAAAAATGTGCAAATAGCACCATGAGGTAGGGCATGAATTTAGAAACCACTAGAAATTTGAATCATCAAATTTGGAGCTCTGTTGGATTATTTTCGATTTTTGAATTTGACTGAAAAAAAGAAAAAGGAAAAAAAGGTTTAGGGTTTACCCAAAGCGTGCACAAGGTGCATGATAGCCACTGGGCCGGCCCAGTGGCTCAGCCGCGCGGTGCTCGGGCGACGGCAAAAGCGGCTTCCCGCAAGTACGCCTTCACGAGGGGGAAACGGGTTTACTCTCGGCCCGTCTCCCCTTAAACGGGAAGGGCCCGCCCACCGGGTCGCTGACGAGCGGGGCCCGGTGCTCAGGCCATCTCCTACCTCCCGCTCAAACAGAGCAGAGGCAGGGGAGGCGAGGCCAAGAGGCGCCGGTGGTCTCCCAGGTGGCATGGGCCACCTCCGGCCGCGCCCGGCACACCGGAGGACTCAGCGCGCCGTGGCGCACGCGTCCATGTGCTGCACGCCCACGGGGGAGCCCGAAAAGAGGAGGGCTTCGGGTGCGGTAGACCGCGGCTGACGGCGGGTTCGGCAAGGCGAGAAGGCACGAGGAGGAGGGGATGGACCACGGGGGGAGTTGGCGGTGGTGATGAGAGGGTGCGGGTGTGTTCATGGGGACGAGAGAGGGGTCGAGGCCCATGAATTTAAGTGCCGGCCGGCGGCTCGGCTCCGGCCATGGACAGGGTTGGAAGGCGCGAGGAGGGGAGTGGGTTGGTCCAGGGGATGCACGGGAGGGTGAGAGGGGCAAAGGAGTAGAAAGGGGGCTCGGGGGTGGCTTTAAGTAGCTGACCAGCAGCTCACCGTGGACGCAGCACACGGGTGGCCGCGGCAATGGCTCGGGAGGCCAGGGGAGAGGGCGAGGGGCTGTCTACGGCGTACGTGGGAGTTGAGTGGGGCGCCAGGAAGAGAGAGGAGGAGCGGGGCAAGGCTCTGGTGCTCACGCGTGTGAGGCCATGCATTGGCCCAGCCGGGCGGCTCTGGGCACGCGCCACAGGAGGTGAGAGAGAGGGAGAGACGAGGGGGCCTGCGCGGTGGCTTGTTGCGGACGTCGAGGCACCTCGACTGGCGTGAGGGGGAGGCTCGAGGTGGTCGGGGGACGCGGCATCAATGGTCGCCTGCTCTGCCTCGCGCTCCAGAGCGCGTCTTTGGCCGGCATCCGCGGCTTTTCTGCTCGCACTCGCGCGTCCACTTGTGTCTGGAAGCTGCAGGGGAGAGTAAACAATGGGAAAGTGGCATTGGATGCTCTGGGACTTGCCAGGAGTGGGAGAGAGATGAGAAAGGGAGGGGAAAGTGGCTGTCTAGAGAGTAAAATTGGGTCTCTGCCCCCCTTAATCATTGATCCTTGGGAAGCCAAGCATGAAGGAGGTAGAGGAGGAGCAGAGGAGGCTGTGGGAAAAAGTTGAGCTCATGGAGATTAGTGGAAATTGCCAAAACATGCATTTTAAATTTCTGCCAGAAGGTGTTTGATGGTGTTTTGGGAAAGCAAATGATTTCCATTTGCCATGAGACTCCACAGGGTGAAATGTCACATAAAATTAGGGCCTTCCACCAATTTTGAGCTCATTTGGGCAAAGTTGCCAATGCAACTTTTGTAAACCCTAGAAATTAGCAGAAATGGACTTTTCAAGATTTAGTCATGCAAATCTATTCTCCTTGATGCACCACTTAGTGTAGTGTCATCATTTGAGGCTCTGAACATGTCCACAAAAGTTGAGATCAAAAGGACACACTTGGCAATGTACAGTTGTTCAAACTTGGATCTGGACAGAGAGGGTTTGGGGGCACTTTTGTGAACCATAGTTATTTTCATTGATATGAAACTTTGCAAGATCATCACATTATGAATATGTGCCTTGCTAGAATTTTCCTGGATTTATTTGAAAATATTTCTCATAGAAATATTTCAAATATTTGAAATGAGCTGAAATGGTTCTGGAGGGTTTTGTCCAATATTTTGATCATGACCATGTGTTTAAACTCATATATATGGACAATATATGTCCACTGAGCTTCCTTGATTTTTCTCAAATATTTTTGAAGCTTTCAAATAATTTTAACCTATTAAAGACCATTTCTGGCCTAAAGAAAAAGCCTTTAAATAAAATAGGAAAATAATTTTCAAAATTATATTTTTGTGGTTTCTGTGTGTCCTATATCTAATAGGAGTCAAATATATTTTTGGAAATATTTTTACTGCCCTTAATTAAGTACTTGCAGTGCAAACCTCAATTTAGGGGGTTTTGGAAAACTAATTTTTGAAAATACTATTTGGCCAAATTATTTTTGTAAGAAAATACTATATTGTTCTATACACATGTTATGATCATTGGGAAAAGGTTTTGGATCAAGGAGAAGGAGTATAAGAGTTGGAAGATTTATTTGATTTTTAAAGCACTTGCAAACAACAGTCAAACATTCAATCAAAGCTAAGACAAAACACTCAAAAGTTTTGGTCAAACCACATTTTATCATGATTTATTAGCTTAAGTGTTGTGGCATGAAAATCAGGGTGTGACACGCCCTCTTGATCGTGCACACACACACTATCGCCTCATTTTAAGCTGATATCTCTTGCACACACACTTTTTGTGTCTTTGTCACACATGCACTCCGTCCTCCTCCTCTCTCCCTCTCTCTCACACACACATGGGCTTTTTGCAACAACTAGCAAGATGCCCATGCGTTGCACGGAACATCAACATGCATTTGTATGAGTAGTTTATCTTGCGGGAGAAAAGGATAAACAAGGGAAGACCTTATTTGCAAGTGTGAAGAGGGGTGTGGGTATATTTTTGCAAAATTGCCATAGTTTCCTTCCTAGCCGTCAGATATAGATTGGACGTCCTATATTGCAGGATGGCAGGCACACGATCATCACCGACTATGATTTTTATAAGAGTAGGGATAAAAAACAGAGTTGGTGATGATGGTGGGCCTGCCATCCTGCAATATAGGCCGTCCGATTTATATCTGAGGGATAGGAAGGAAACTATGGCAATTTACCCGCACTCCTCTCCACATTTGCAGATAAGGCCATCCCTTATTCATATTTTTCTCCTACAAGATCTTGATGTTCTGTGCAACGCACGGGCATCTTGCTAGTAAGAGTAGAAATTAGACATATACCACTTCTCGAATCTTGAAACCAACAACATTCCTCCCTTATCTCATCAAAACTGCCAAAGGAATATATTTTGAGTGAAACATAACATATACGTATTTCAAAACTAGACTTTTTTCTATCAAATCGGTGAATATGTATTAATCTACTCTGATCGTGTGGCACGCATTGGCATATTGCTAGTAGTTATTATAATTTTTTGGACACCAGACAAACGGTGGAGTAGATATATGAAGAGAAGAGGCGCACGCACGCAGTCGGTCTCTCGCTGTCTCGCACACATGAGTGTTACGTAAAGGCAACATTAACAAATAAACCCTAAAACCCTAGGTGCATGATTCCTGCATTTGTGGGTACCGGGTACGTGGTGGAGTGCACCTTCATAGGAATAGTCAGCTCGCGTGATAATTTAATCCGTAGGAGTTGATGGTCGGGACCATAGGTGAATGACTTAGAGGCAGTGCCTCGCCAGTTGCCACAGATCGAGTAGCCACATTTAAAATATCATTTTTTAGCGGAGTTAAGAGTTCCTATTTCAATGGCGCGTTATAAGTACTAAGTAGTTTTTAGAACGATTGGTATGGAGCGAAAATGGAATTCATAGTACTACGTACCTCCTTGGCATATGGTTGCATGAGTTTATGTTGCGAGATGTTGAACCTGGTAGTTCTAGGGCAAATACTATGGTTTATATTTAGATGTTGGTTTTTAGTAATGAAAATCGGAAGGGGGAAACCCTTCTTTGATTAAAAAAAGCTACTAGCTCCGTACTGGTTTACTAGTCCCCATCGTATTTTGGGTCAAAGTTTGTCCACGAATTTTACTTGTAAAATGTGAATGGAAAACGGGATTTTGTTATACCCAAACAAAAAAGGACTGGAGGGAGTGATTGCTCTGACACGGACGCGACCTCTCATAGCGCAGGCATTGAACCGGCGCACCGGCCAAGAGGGCCCCACTCGATGCAGGCCCGGCTGAACATGCCTCCTCGCCGCATGCAAACGGCTTTAGACTGCCCCACCTGCCTTCATTGAATCCGCACGTGTGCCGGCAACACGTCCTTCCGCTAGTCGTCCGGCATTTTAGAACACAAAAAATGACCAAAATATACTCCACTAGTAGCAGGAACTAGAGGTTTTTCTTTATTCATAACTCTCCTCATTTGTTTGGCTTTGAAGTGAATCATGGTTATGGACATTATGTATGAATGTGCAGATATCTGTGAACATGAGTTTGATGTGGAAGTTGAACTTGGAATGTCGGGCTTGCACGTGAACTATACCATGTCCAATGCTTCGTCTGTTATTCTTTGGATTGGAAAGTAATTGATGTTATTACATGAATCGAAAAAATATATTTTGTGCCACATCAGTAGATGCACGGACATCACAACAGGCATGCTGACTGGATAAATATTTGAACCTAGCTACTATGAAGGAAATTTTGTATTGACAACAGTTTTAGATAATAGGAGATGCCTAGCCTGCTCTGCCTCTGCTAGCTTATTTCTGGCTTCTTCCATCTCTTCTTTGGCATGGGTGAAGATAGCATCTGATTGCTCTTTTCTCTTCTTCAGGAACTCAACTACATTCTCAAGGGCTGATGGACGCTTTCTTTCAGCCTTTACTAGAGCCACGAGGACACGAACAGCTGACGACTCCACCTGGTTTGTGTGTAATCCAGCATCATCTAGGAATTTGCACCTTGTGTCTAATCCAACATCATTAGGGAACTGGCACCTTGTGTGTAATCCAGCCTCATTTTGGAAACATGATCTCGAGGTTAACCATAATTCCCTCCTCGCAGGAACTGCATCCAGACATGAAGTTACTTCTTTTTTAGATCAGTACTCAGAGCAACCCAGATCCATTTAGTACAAGCCAGATAAACAGAACTGGGAGAACTGAATTCAAAAGGAAAAAAATATAAAAACAGATTACAAGGTGAGAACACCCACTTCCTACATGAAGCTAAAAATGAAAGTATCAGGACGATTAAGACTCTTCTTATTACACATCGAAGAACACGAGGCTTAAGAGAAACAGAAACTACAACATATACACATCGAAGAACACAAGGCTAAACGAAAGTAATTAAAAGGGTGTTACTTACCAAAGCTCGTTTTATAGGTTCGGTGCAGCTCGTCTTTAACTTGCCACGGTCCTTGAAGATGTCCCCAATATCGCGTGATTGGTCTTCATTGCTCCTATGCATGTTCGCACTCGTGGTTTTAAAATCTCAACATGGCAAGAAAAATATACTACTAGTAATACTCGCGCATCTTGTGGGCAACATTAAAGCACTCGTCTTCCATGTTAGAGCATCTCCAATAGAATCGCAATGCGCGGCGCTTTAAAAAAGTGTTTACACTGCTGAGATCGAGAAGTAGAGATAGAGAGTAGAGACTAGAGAGTAGAGGATAGTTCTTGGCATAGATAGATAAAAAAATAGATTATTCAACTACTCCTCGTCGTCCGACTCCACAGTGATGTCCTCCTCAGATGTTTGACTGTAGGCGTGAAGATACCAATCGTCGTCAGATTCCCAGGGCGACGCTGCTCCTAGCCTCATGTTGAATTGAGCATCCGCTTTTCGCCTATGCTTGTCCTCGTGATAAGCGGCTCGCTCCGCCCTCCTCTTATCCCTCTCCGCCCTCGTTTGCGCGTAGAACTCGCGCTCGTTGATGATGTCCTACAGGAAGCATTGGCGCCACGGCGCCATGGCTTCCTCATCCATCTCGGCGATGCCAAGACAGTGCTCCCGCCTCCGGTTCTCGCGACGATCCTCGTCGGTGATAAGCTGCGGCAAAGGCATGAGCTCCTGTGCTCGCTCCCGCGTCGGCACGTTGGGGAAGTTCAGTGTTCTATGAGGCCACCGGAGGCGCCACGCCGCCACATCGTATGCACGGGCGGCCTCGTTGGCGGTGTCGAAATTGTTGAGGCCGAGGCACATCTCGCGGAACCTGATCTCTATGGAGAAGCCGCCGGAGGGGTGCGCGCGGACGACGCGGTATCCCCAAGTTTCCCGGCGACGTGGCGGCATGGTGGCGTGGCGGCGGTGAGGCAGAAAGAGCGGGGAGAGAGCGGTGGCGAGGCACAGAGCGGGGAGAGAGCGGTGGCCAGGCACAGAGCGGTGGGAGGGCGTTGGATTTTATAAAGAGCGCCGGACGCCGCGCGCCAAAACTAGCGCACGCCCGGCCTCTTTTCCCCCGCGCGCGCAATCCTTTCCCTATGTTTCTGCTATCTCTACTCTCTTCTCTACTATTATATTTATTTTTACATTTAATATTTATCTCTACTTCTCTACTCTCTACTTTTTTCTCTACTTTTTTTCTTATAAAAACAGAGTTGGTGATGATGGTGTGCCTGCCATCCTTTAATATAGGCCGTCCGATTTATATCTGACAGATATGAAGGAAACAATGGAAATTTTGCAAAAAGATACTCACACCCCTCTCCTGATTTGCAAATAAGTCCATCCCTCATTCATCCTTTTCTCCCGCAAGATAAACCACTCATACAAATGCATCTTGATGCGTGCAACGCATGGGCAGCTTGCTAGTTCTAAAAAACTTTCCATCATTTGCCACACTACTGGTTGTAGATGAAAAACCTACCCAAGCACATCACGATACAGGAGTGACACACACTTACAAGCTGATATTCTGCTGGACAATGGAGGCTATAACCAATTACTTTTACGGGAACAACAGCACCCAGGAAATTTGAAGGGTAGGTATGAACAAATTGGAACTAAACATGTACTGCTAAGTGATTCAATACACACATTACCAATCAAGGAGGAGAACGATGGTCGTGGCGGCCTTTGTGAGTCATGGTCGGCAACGGGAGTCAGTTCATTGTCCACGACGGTGGTGCTTCTACGCTTGGCGTCGGCTTCCGGGAAGCAGTTCCGAGACCGTGGAAGACGGTGCCGGGGAAGAGGCTCCGTGTACGACGACGACGGTGGACCGGCTCCAGTGCAGCATACGAGGTCGTTGATGAGACAGATGTGCTGAAGTGGACGAGTGCGCCGATGTAGAAGGGGAGGAGCCCGAAGGCTACGGTGCCATGGAGAAGTCTATTTTGTGGTGGGGATATAAAATGGGGAGTATTCAGGTGTACTACTCTGGGTGCCAGGGTGGGTTCTCTGGGTAGGGTGAACCTGTAGTTATGAAAACAGCCCCTACCAACCATCATCCGTAGGCCTGTTCTGAAGGCTATGATGGTAACTTCCCACTGCTCAAATCATTGTCGCGGGAGATTTTCCCGTCGACCTCAAAATTTTGTTACACTGAACTCCCCGTGTGGCGTGTTGGGTGATTCGGCTAAGCAACTAGCGAGTAGTACTAGTAAACTCTGCATATTAGGTTTGACCGAAGTTAAACTTCCTAAAGTTTGACCAAGTTTATAGAAAAATATAAACATTTACCATAACATATATGTATGATGTGAAAGTACATTCAATAATGAATCTAATGGTATTTATTTGTTATTGTATATATTAATATTTTTTGTTATAAACTTTCTGAGAGTTTACAAAACTTGGCTTTGACCAATGCTAATACGCAGACTTACATAAAAACGGAGGGTGTACACATTTGTTTTATTAGTATGTAGTGAATTAATCATTTATTGAAATTGTGAAATAAATATATTAGGCTACTGACTTCGAATATAATGGTCTAAACAATTCAAGAGTTACAATCATTGTCGAATTCCAAGATGTATACGATGTCTATTGTACTTCACAACATGCTCAAACTCACATAATCCTAGTCAAATGACAATCAAAATGCATTTCATAGTTATTACTTTGGAGGATGCAATAAAACCAACAATAACTCTACATCAGCCATTATAAAAGCAACATTTTGAACATGTCCCAATGTGTGAATGAAACATACAGAGAGAGCTTGCGAACATGGAGCAGATAGGGCGGGAAAGATTGTATGTATGTGGACGAGAGAGTAGGAGACAAACCTAACGAAACAGAGAGAGAGATAGACAGAGAAAAAGAGAAGAAGAAGTTAGGTCTATGAGAAAGATGGAGACATGTAATATACGTGAGATTCATGTGCATCCGGATTTTGTACACGTGGAAGGAGAAGAGACAAAAGGTTTGATGAGAGAGATGGAAAAACATGGACGAGAGGGGAAGGATGTCGTGGGTTGAGGGATTGATGAATTTGTGTGGGGGGAGAGAGGAATTGGTAATTTTGTGAGAGAGAGAGCATGGGGGGAGGAGTCAGTCAGCCGTCGTCACATCATCCTGATTCCAAATGGCCCCTCATTGTCTAGCGCAGTGTGGTCGCCGTCTTCAATATCCTTGATGCCCTCTTTGAAGATTGTGGTGTTGTGCATGCTGGGGTGCAGAGAAGCCATATAACCTTGGATGGGGATGAATTGTGTGCTCAGGGGAGGGGGTGTGTGTGTGCTCTGTGTGTGTGTGTGTGGATATTGAGAGAAAACAAACCTAAGGAGAGAAATGTGTGTATATGTGACGGAAAGCTACATGCTAAATAGGGTATTCACGAAGAGATTGTGCGTGCGAGATAGAGAGCGATGTGCGGGCCTTGAGGTGGGCAGGGGCTGGGTGAGGGTGTCAAAATGTGCACGTTGATGCATTTGTTACATGCGATCGTGCGAGGGATGGACAAATCGAGATAGATGGTTGTTGTGCTACGGATGCTCCTCTCTCTCTCTCTCAAACACACACAAGTCAAATAGAAGACTGTTCTCTCATGTATACACAACATATCGGCATCTGTGTATGTCTCACTAATGCATGATCATTTGCACATTCACACCTCTCCATGTCTCTATGACACACACACCGTCTCCACATTGCCCTTCCGCCACAACAGACATATGGACACATACACACGTTCTCTCTCAGTCACACACACAAAATTAGTATTAAAAAAACTAGGGTGCACCTAAAATGTCCAAATCCAAATAAACACGAACTGGAGCTAAATTCAAATATATGGAAATATTGTAGCGTCAAGAACTTTTCCAGGAAAAAAAGTTGAGTAATATTCGGGGATTGTTTTCACACAGACAAAAAAGTTCCGTGGATGACCTTCGAGCGCGACACGGTGACGCACCGTTCGATCGACCGCGTGGCCGCTGTTCACGCGCTTGCACAGCATTCCGTATCGTGGATGTGGTAACTAATAAAAGCGCTGCCTAGGTCTAATGTTTATGTGTACTAGTACAATTTTCTTTTAAGCTGTCAGGACCCTGATTCCAAGTCAAATCGATCTAGCCGGTAACACCTCATATCACTTTGCGGCCTCACACACGGTATCCCCACGGGTGTCGCCTTACCATGGCCCGGGACCGTTTGCGCCTTTTGGCTCACGTATATGATAGTGTCTCTAGCATCCATATGACAGAGAACCCTGGCCGACATGGCTAGTCCCGAACCCAAAGCAGCACTAACCTATGGGGACAGGCATACATGAATCACATCGAGCATGTCGGTCAGCAGCGTGTGAATCTGGGCTGTAGCACTGGGCTAACAGGACTCCGGGGAACCCGGGGTGTAGCATGCTAGGCAGGACTCCGGATGTCACCGCATGACATTTCCCCGAAGGGACAGACACAGGAACAAAGTGAAACACATGCCGGCCAGTCAAGTGTCCTGAGCAGTAGTGCTGGGCTAGCAGGACTCCGGTGAACCGGGCTGTAGCGGACTACTATGGCTCATGGAAGCACTAGACTACATTTCCCCATAAGAGAGGCTGCCAAGGATAAACAACTAGATTGTCGGATCCCACACATACCAAGCATTTCAATCATACACACAATATGCTCGATAAGTGTAAATACAACATGGCATCACAACAAAACTCTACAACTCAAGTACTTTATTTAAAGGCTCCGGAGAGCCATACATAATATGTTGATACAGGTAGGGGTCACATGACCCGATACTCAAGTCATACAAGCACATGCGGAAGCAAATTAGTCTGAGTACTGACACTAGAAAGAAAGAAGGCTTGACGAAGCCTGTCTTTCTACAAAGGGCCCTCCATGGCCAGAATCACCACCTGGGTGGCAAGTCACTCATCGACGTCGAGGTCTACGTAAAACCCATTGGAGGGGGCGGTGTTGTCTTCTGAAAACAGTAATTAAAGCAACATGAGTACAAAGGTACTCAGCAAGACTTACAACAGATCCTACTATACATGCACATTCTCAAGAAGGTGGTGGAGTTATTGCAGCAAGCCAGCTTTGACTCTTGGCTAAGCTATCCTACGAGACACCACTGGTAAAATAGTTTTCGCACACGAGTCCACTAATCACCAACACAATACTCCACCGTGGATCCTCCCTCGTCATCCTACGAGAGGGCCATCCTCGGTACTCAGACTTATCTTGAGTCTTTTAGTAGTAACCATTAACTTGTCTATGAACTGTATAGGCAACCAAGTAGTCCTTTACCGCGGACGCGGCTATTCGAATAGATGATGTTAACCCTGCAGGGGTGTACTGTTGGGGAACGTAGTAATTTCAAAAAATTTCCTATGCACACACAAGATCATGGTGATGCATAGCAACGAGAGGGGAGAGTATGATCTACGTACCCTTGTAGATCGGACGCGGAAGCGTCATATCAACGCGGTTGATGTAGTCGTACGTCTTCACGTCCGACCGATCCAAGTACCGAAAGCACGGCACCTCCGAGTTCTACACACGTTCGTCTCGATGACGTCCTCGCCTTCTCGATCCAGCAAGAGGGGCGAAGTAGTAGATGAGTTCCGGTAGCACAACGGCGTGGTGACGGTGTTGGTGAAGAACAATTTCCGCAGGGCTTCGCCTAAGCACTACGAAAACTATGACAGAGGATAAACTAGAGGAGACGGGGTTGCCAGCACACGACTTGGTGTTCCTTGATGTGTCCTTTGTGCTAGCCCTGCCCCTCTATTTATATGTTGAGCCCTGGGGTCGAAACTTGGAGTAAAAGTCTCCACAAAGTCGGTTTCACCCGAAAGGCAAGAGTCCTTCTCGGACTCCAGGGCCAGACGCCAGGGTTCCCGGCGTCTGGACCCAGACGCCAGGGACCCTGGCGTCTGGCCCCTGGACTCCGCAAAACTTCCTTTTGCGCTTTCCAAAAACCTTGTGGGCTTTCCCCTTTGGCCCAAATAACGTGTTCTCGTACCCAAACATTTCGGGAAACATCCGGAACCCCTTCCGGTGATTTCCGGAACCCTTCCGGTGACCAAACACTATTATCACATATATCAAACTTTATCTCCGGACCATTCCGGAGTTCCTCTTCATGTCCGTGATCTCATCCCGGACTCCGAACAACATTCGGTCACCAACATACATAACTCACATAGTACTATATCGTCAACGAACGTTAAGCGTGCGGACCCTAAGGGTTCGAGAACTATGTAGACATGACCGAGACACGTCTCCGGTCAATAACCAATAGCGGGACCTGGATGCCCATATTGGCTCCTACATATTCTACGAAGATCTTTATCGGTCAGACCGCATAACAACATACGTTGTTCCCTTTGTCATCGGTATGTTACTTGTCCGAGATTCGATCGTCGGTATCCAATACCTAGTTCAATCTCGTTACCAGCAAGTCTCTTTACTCGTTCCGTAATACATCATCTCGCAACTAACATATTAGTTACAATGCTTGCAAGGCTTATGTGATGTGCATTACCGAGAGGGCCCAGAGATACCTCTCCGACAATCGGAGTGACAAATCCTAATCTCAAAATACGCCAACCCTACATCTACCTTTGGAGACACCTGTAATGCTCCTTTATAATCACCCAGTTACGTTGTGACGTTTGGTAGCACCCAAAGTGTTCCTCCGGCAAACGGGAGTTGCATAATCTCATAGTCATAGGAACATGTATAAGTCATGAAGAAAGCAATAGCAACATACTAAACGATCGGGTGCTAAGCTAATGGAATGGGTCATGTCAATCAGATCATTCAATGATGTGATCCCGTTAATCAAATAACAACTCCTTTGTCTATGGTTAGGAAACATAACCATCTTTGATTAAGGAGCTAGTCAAGTAGAGGCATACTAGTGACACTCTGTTTGTCTATGTATTCACACATGTATTATGTTTCCGGTTAATACAATTCTAGCATGAATAATAAACATTTATCATGAAATAAGGAAATAAATAATAACTTTATTATTGCCTCTAGGGCATATTTCCTTCAGTCTCCCACTTGCACTAGAGTCAATAATCAAGATCACATCACCATGTGATTAACATCGATAGTTCACATCATCATGTGATTAACACCCATAGTTCACATCGCCATGTGACCAACACCCAAAGGGTTTACTAGATTTAGTAATCTAGTTCACATCGCTATGTGATTAACACCCAAAGAGTACTAAGGTGTGATCATGTTTTGCTTGTGAGAGAATCTTAGACAACGGGTCTACCACATTCAGATCCACATGTATTTTGCAAATTTCTATGTCAACAATGCTCTGCATGGAGCTACTCTAGCTAATTGTTCCCACTTTCAATATGTATCTAGACCGAGACTTAGAGTCATCTAGATTAGTGTGAAAACTTGCATCGGCGTAACCCTTTATGACGAACCTTTTTTGTCACGTCCATAATTGAGAAACATATCCTTATTTCACTAAGGATAATTCTGACCGCTGTCCAGTGATCTACTCCTAGATCACTATTGTACTCCCTTGCCAAATCAGTGCAGGGTATACAATAGATCTAGTATACAGCATGACATACTTTATAGAACCTATGGCCAAGGCATAGGGAATGACTTTCATTCTCTTTCTATCTTCTGCCGTGGTCGGGCTTTGAGTCTTACTCAACTTCACACCTTGTAATACAGGCAAGAACTCTTTCTTTGACTGCTCCATTTTGAACTACTTCAAAATCTTGTCAAGGTATGTACTCATTGATAAAAACTTATCAAGCGTCTTGATCTATCTCTATAGATCTTGGAGCTCAATATGTAAGCAGCTTCACCGAAGTCTTTCTTTGAAAAACTCCTTTCAAACACTCCTTTATGCTTTACAGAATAATTCTACATTATTTCCGATCAACAATATGTCATTCACATATACTTATCAGAAATGCTGTAGTGCTCCCACTCACTTTCTTGTAAATACAGGCTTCACTGCAAGTCTGTATAAAACTATATGCTTTGATCAACTCATCAAAGCGTATATTCCAACTCCGAGATGCTTGCACCAGTCCACAGATGGAACGCTGGAACTTGCACATTTTGTTAGCATCTTTCGGATTGACAAAACCTTCTGGTTGCATCATATACAACTCTTCTTTAATAAATCCATTAAGGAATGCAGTTTTGTTTATCCATTTTCCAGATTTCATAAAATGTGGCAATTACTAACATGATTCGGACAGACTCAAGCATAGATACGAGTGAGAAGCTCTCATCGTAGTCAACACCTTGAACTTGTCGAAAACCTTTTGCGACAATTCTAGCTTTGTAGTTAGTAACACTACTATCAGCGTCCGTCTTCCTCTTGAAGATCCATTTATTCTCAATTGCTTGCCGATCATCGGGCAGGTCAACCAAAGTCCATACTTTGTTCTCATACATGGATCCCATCTCAGATTTCATGGCATCAAGCCATTTTGCGGAATCTGGGCTCACCATCGCTTCTTCATAGTTCGTAGGTTCATCATGATCTAGTAGCATGACTTCCAGAATAGGATTACCATACCACTCTGGCGCGGATCTCACTCTGGTTTACCTACGAGATTCAGTAGTAACTTGATCTGAAGTTACATGATCATCATCATTAGCTTCCTCACTAATTGGTGTAGTAGTCACAAGAACAGATTTCTATGATGAACTACTTTCCAATAAAGGAGAAGGTACAATTACCTTATCAAGTTTTCTACTTTCCTCCCACTCACTTCTTTCAAGAGAAACTCCTTCTCCAGAAAGTTTCCGAATTTAGCAACAAAAGTCTTGCCTTTGGATCTGTGATAGAAGGTGTATCCAATAGTTTCCTTTGGATATCCTATGAAGACATATTTCTCCGATTTGGGTTCGAGCTTATCAGGTTAAAGCTTTTTCACATAAGCATCGCAGCCCCAAACTTTCAGAAATGACAACTTTGGTTTCTTGCCAAACCACAGTTCATAAGGCGTCGTCTCAACGTATTTTGATGGTGCCCTTTTAACGTGAATGCAGCTGTCTTTAATGCATAACCCCAAAACGATAGTGGTAGATCGGTAAGAGACATCATAGATCGCACCATATCTAATAAAGTACGGTTATGACGTTCAGACACACCATTACATAGTGGTGTTCCAGGTGGCATGAGTAGTGAAACTATTTCACATTGTTTTTAACTGAAGGCCAAACTTGTCACTCAAATACTCTTCTCTACGATCAGATCGTAGAAACTTTATTTTCTTGTTACGATGATTTTTCACTTCACTCTGAAATTCTTTGAACTTTTCAAATGTTTCAGACTTATGTTTCATCAAGTAGATATACTCATATCTGCTCAAATCATCTGTGAAGATCAGAAAATAATGATACCTGTCGCGAGCCTTAATATTCATCAGACCATATACATCAGTATGTATGATTTCCAACAAATCTGTTACTCGCTCCATTGTTCCGAAGAACAGAGTTTTAGTCATCTTGCCCATGAGGCATGGTTCGCAAGCATCAACTGATTCATAATCAAGTGATTCCAAAAGCCCATCAGCATGGAGTTTCTTCATGCGCTTTACACCAATATGACCTAAACGGCAATGCTACAAATAAGTTGCACTATCATTATTAACTTTGCATCTTTTGGTTTCAATATTATGATTATGTATATCACTACGATCGAGATCCAACGAACTATTTTCATTGGGTGTGTAACCATATAAGGTTTTATTCATGTAAACAGAACAACAATTTATTCTTCTTACTTAAATGAATAACCGTATTACAATAAACATGATCAAATCATATTCATGCTCAACGCAAACACCAAATAACACTTATTTAGGTTCAACACTAATCCCGAAATTATAGGGAGTGTGCGATGATGATCATATCAATCTTGGAACCACTTCCAACACACATCGTCACTTCACCCTTAACTAGTCTCTGTTTATTCTGCAACTCCCGTTTCGAGTTACTAATCTTAGCAACTGAAGTAGTATCAAATACTGAGGGTTTGCTATAAACACTAGTAAAGTACACATCAATAACATGTATATCAAATATACTTATGTTCACTTTGCCATCCTTCTTATCCGCCAATCACTTGGGGTAGTTCCCGCTTCCAGTGACCAGTCCCTTTGCAGTAGAAGCACTTAGTCTCAGGCTTAGGACCAGACTTGGGCTTCTTCAGTTGAGCAGCAACTTGCTTGCTGTTCTTCTTGAAGTTCCCCTTCTTCCCTCTGCCCTTTTTCTTGAAACTAGTGATCTTATCAACCATCAACACTTGATGTTTTTCTTGATTTCTACCTTCGTTGATTTAAGCATCACGAAGAGCTTGGGAGTTGTTTCCGTTATCCCTTGCATATTATAGTTCATTACGAAGTTCTACTAACTTGGTGATGGTGACTAGAGAATTCTGTCAATCACTATCTTATATGGAAGATTAACTCCCACTTGATTAAAGCGATTGTAGTACCCAGACAATCTGAGCACATGCTCACTAGTTGAGCGATTCTCCTCCATCTTTTAGCTATAGAACTTGTTGGAGACTTCATATCTCTCAACTCGGGTATTTGCTTGAAATATTAACTTCAACTCCTGGAACATCTCATATGGTCCATGACGTTCAAAACGTCTTTGAAGTCCCGATTCTAAGCTGTTAAGCATGGTGCACTAAACTATCAAGTAGTCATCATATTGAGCTACCCAAACGTTCATAACGTCTGCATCTGCTTCTGCAATAGGTATGTCACCTAGCGGTGCATCAAGGACATAATTCTTCTGTGCAGCAATGAGGATAAACCTCAGATCACGGATCCAATCCGCATCATTGCTACTAACATCTTTCAACACAATTTTCTCTAGGAACATATCAAAATTAACATATGAAAGCAACAACGCGAGCTATTGATCTACAACATAGATATGCTAATACTACCAGGACTAAGTTCATGATAAATTAAAGTTCAATTAATCATATTACTTAAGAACTCCCACTTAGATAGGCATCCCTCTAATCTTCTAAGTGATCACGTGATCCAAATCAACTAAACCATAACCGATCATCACGTGAAATGGATTAGTTTTCAATTGTGAACATCATTATGTTGATCATATCTACTATATGATTCACGCTCGACCTTTCGATCTCCGTGTTCCGAGGCCATATCTGCATATGCTAGGCTCGTCAAGTATAACCCGAGTATTCTGCGTGTGCAAAAACTGGCTTGCACCCGTTGTAGATGGACGTAGAGCTTATCACACCCGATCATCACGTGGTGTCTGGGCATGACGAACTTTGGCAACGATGCATACTCAGGGAGAACACTTCTTGATAATTTAGTGAGAGATCATCTTATAATGCTACCGTCAATCAAAGCAAGATAAGATGCATAAAAGATAAACATCACATGCAATCAATATAAGTGATATGATATGGCCATCATCATCTTGTGCTTGTGATCTCCATCTCCGAAGCACCGCCGTGATCACCATCGTCACCGGCGCGACACCTTGATCTCCATCGTAGCATCGTTGTCGTCTCGCCAATCTTATGCTTCCACGACTATCGCTACCGCTTAGTGATAAAGTAAAGCATTACATCGCGATTGCATTGCATACAATAAAGCGACAACCATATGGCTCCTGCCAGTTGCCGATAACTCGGTTACAAAACATGATCATCTCATTCAATAAAATTTAGAATCATGTCTTGACCATATCACATCACAACATGCCCTACAAAAACAAGTTAGACGTCCTCTACTTTGTTGTTGCAAGTTTTACGTGGCTGCTACGGGCTTAAGCAAGAACCAATCTCACCTACGCATCAAAACCACAATGATAGTTTGTCAATTTGACTCTGTTTTAACCTTTGCAAGGAACGGGCATAGCCACACTCAGTTCAACTAAAGTTGGAGAGACAGTCGCCCGCAAGCCACCTATGTGCAAAGCACGTCAGGGGAACCGGTCTCGCGTAAGCGTACGTGTAATGTTTGTCCGGGTCGTCTCGTCCAACAATACCGCCGAACCAAAGTATGACATGCTGGTAGGCAGTATGACTTATATCGCCCACAACTCACTTGTGTTCTACTCGTGCAAATAACATCAAACCATAAGACCTAGGCTCGGATGCCACTGTTGGGGAACGTAGTAATTTCAAAAAAATTCCTACACACACACAAGATCATGGTGATGCATAGCAACGAGAGGGGAGAGTATGATCTACGTACCCTTGTAGATCGCACGCGGAAGCGTCATATCAACGCGGTTGATGTAGTCGTACGTCTTCACGTCTGACCGATCCAAGTACCAAAAGCACGGCACCTCCGAGTTCTACACACGTTCGGCTCGATGACGTCCTCGCCTTCTCGATCCAGCAAGAGGGGCGAAGTAGTAGATGAGTTCCGGCAGCACAACGGCGTGGTGACGGTGTTGGTGAAGAACAATTTCCGCAGGGCTTCGCCTAAGCACTACGAAAACTATGACAGAGGATAAACTAGAGGAGACGGGGTTGCCAGCACACGACTTGGTGTTCCTTGATGTGTCCTTTGTGCTAGCCCTGCCCCTCTATTTATATGTTGAGCCCTGGGGTCGAAACTTGGAGTAAAAGTCTCCACAAAGTCGGTTTCACCCGAAAGGCAAGAGTCCTTCTCGGACTCCAGGGCCAGACGCCAGGGTTCCCGGCGTCTGGACCCAGACGCCAGGGACCCTGGCGTCTGGCCCCTGGACTCCGCAAAACTTCCTTTTGCGCTTTCCAAAAACCTTGTGGGCTTTCCCCTTTGGCCCAAATAACGTGTTCTCGTACCCAAACATTTCGGGAAACATCCGGAACCCCTTCCGGTGATTTCCGGAACCCTTCCGGTGACCAAACACTATTATCACATATATCAAACTTTATCTCCGGACCATTCCGGAGTTCCTCTTCATGTCCGTGATCTCATCCCGGACTCCGAACAACATTCGGTCACCAACATACATAACTCACATAGTACTATATCGTCAACGAACGTTAAGCGTGCGGACCCTAAGGGTTCGAGAACTATGTAGACATGACCGAGACACGTCTCCGGTCAATAACCAATAGCGGGACCTGGATGCCCATATTGGCTCCTACATATTCTACGAAGATCTTTATCGGTCAGACCGCATAACAACATACGTTGTTCCCTTTGTCATAGGTATGTTACTTGCCCGAGATTCGATCGTCGGTATCCAATACCTAGTTCAATCTCGTTACCGGCAAGTCTCTTTACTCGTTCCGTAATACATCATCTCGCAACTAACATATTAGTTACAATGCATGCAAGGCTTATGTGATGTGCATTACCGAGAGGGCCCAGAGATACCTCTCCGACAATCGGAGTGACAAATCCTAATCTCGAAATACGCCTACCCAACATCTACCTTTGGAGACACCTGTAATGCTCCTTTATAATCACCCAGTTACGTTGTGACGTTTGGTAGCACCCAAAGTGTTCCTCCGGCAAACGGGAGTTGCATAATCTCATAGTCATAGGAACATGTATAAGTCATGAAGAAAGCAATAGCAACATACTAAACGATCGGGTGCTAAGCTAATGGAATGGGTCATGTCAATCAGATCATTCAACTAATGATGTGATCCCGTTAATCAAGTAACAACTCCTTTGTCTATGGTTAGGAAACATAACCATCTTTGATTAAGGAGCTAGTCAAGTAGAGGCATACTAGTGACACTCTGTTTGTCTATGTATTCACACATGTATTATGTTTCCGGTTAATACAATTCTAGCATGAATAATAAACATTTATCATGAAATAAGGAAATAAATAATAACTTTATTATTTCCTCTAGGGCATATTTCCTTCATGTACTTCTTCACACATGCTCTGACAACTTACCGTCGTTTACAAACATATACTCGGCAACCTTCAAGCGGAAGCCCAACGAGGGTGTCGGCCACGGCCTACCTAAACACTCAAGTCTCTAGTCCAGGTTTATCGCCTATCTAGGTTCCATCCGCAGGGAGTCTGGCTGAGGTTTCCACATATGGCCCCGAACGATGTGAACAGGGTTCCCGAGACACCAAACGGGTGACTCGGTACACCGTGCCACAGTGTATCTACCACATCATAGCCCACCCCTAGGGTCAGCGCTACGCACGGCCGCCAACACATAACCTATAAACACCAGAAACTAGTTGCAACTCCTAGACAGAGTACTAGGGTGGTTAATAAGCTGAGAGGGTCAATTAAGGATCCCAATGCATGGTAGTAACAGATTCTTAAATCACACATACAGATATCAGTTCTTAGGGACAGCCTCAATGAAACACCCCACCATGTACTCCTACATGGCCTCTCATCGATACCTTTACCAAATCATGTTCAACACATCCCTCATATTACCGACGTAATCATTTCACTCTAGCCCATCACCCAGATGAACCAGACCCGGCACAACTCTAAGCATAGCAGGCATAGCAAGGTAGGAAACACATACATGGCTCAATCAACTCCTACACATGCTAGTGGGTTTCATCTAGTTACTAAGGCAATGACAGGTCATGCAGAGGATAAGGGTTCAACTACCGCAGCACACAGCAGTTTGAAACGTTGTTGTCTTAATGCAGTAAATGAGAGCAGGAGTGAGAACATGGGATTGTATCGATACGATCAATGGGGCTTCTTGCCTGATGGAGTAGTAGTAGGGTACTGCCCTTTAGTTGGATACTCGGAAATATCCTCGGAGGCAGAACCTACCATGAAAGACACCACAGAACACAATCATCACATGGCAATATGCAACAATATGATGCATGCTATGACATGGCAATATGAGGTGTCCTGCCTAATGCATTGTGAAACAAGCTGGTTTGAGTCTATTTGAATCAAGGATTCAAATGAAAGCTTATGTTCTTAAGCCATATAAGTGCATTCGCTTGTTTCACCTAAACAGCAAGGTTAAAGTGTTTTGTCATGCATGAAACCATTACAGATGGAAATATTGAATCTTTCTGATCAAATTTCATATATAAATCTTTGCATTTGGAGTTACAGATTAAAAGTTATGAATTTTTGAAGTTTGTAGTATTTTTTGTAATTTCCTGTATAAGAATAATTCCAGTAATTAAATTAATGCGTCAGCATTGCGTCAGGGTGACATCAGTGGTCAACGGAGCTGGTCCAGGTCAAACCTGACCAGTGGGACACGCATGTCAGTAGTTAATTAACTAACTAAATTTAGTTAGTGCTAATCTAAGTTAATTAGCAGAGCGGTCCCACTTGTCATAGACTCAGGGGAAGTCAACCTAGGCCCACACGGGGTCAAACAGGGTCAAACGAGGTCAAACTCGCCGGTGTTTAGCTGCCGACGAGGCCAGACGCGGCGGAGCAGCGCAGGTTTCATGCACCGGTGACCAAATGGGCAGCGGAGAGCATCTACGCATAGCTGGGAGCAAGCCGCATCGTTTGGTGGCAGTGGTGGAGCTCGGGGTGGCCGGAAATGTCGCCGGTGACGAGTTATGCGGCTGCCGGAGCTCGGGTGAGGTCGAACCCGAGGCTACAGGGAACGTCGAGGTGCGTGGAGTAGTGCTACGGGTTCCTGCGAGTGCGGTGAGTGCGTTGGTCACAGTGGTGTGGCCGGTGGGTGGCCGGAGTCACGTCGGCGACGAGCTCGGTGGCGGCGGGTGCGGGTGAACATGGTGCAGTGCATACGGTGCAGGATAGAGTAAACGGAGAGGGGGAGGACGGAGCTGAGCTCACGGCGATTGCAGAAGCGTCGAAGCGAGGGGAAGGCCGGAGCTGAGCGGGGCGATGATGGCGATCTCGGCGGCCGGAGTTGGGGAAGACGGGCGAGTGCTCGGGGCTCGGCCTGCTCGACGTAGTCGACGACGGCGGAGCGAACGGACACGGTGACGCGTCACGGTGACGACGGCAGACGCGGTTATCACGGTGGCGCGGGCGCGGCAGCGTCGGCCATGGTGCGGGAGAGCAAGGGAGAGGAGCTGGGGAGGAAGGGGCGTGTCTGCGAGCTCGGGGGAGAAGTGGGTGACCGACCCAGGGCAGCAGAACGGCGAGGGGAGGAAACAGGGCGGCGGGCAGCTGCGTGGCGCGCGCTGGTGCCAGCATCGAGCACCTGCCTGCCTGCCTGGCGGAGCCAAGCAGCTCGCTGGAGCGGTGCCTGGGCTGGGCCGGCTAGGTGGGCCTGCTAGGTGAGCGCCAGGTAGTCCTCTACTCTCATTGCTTTCTATTTTTCTTTTTATTTATTCCTGTTCTATGTGTTGAAATAGTAAAAATACTATTCCATTTAGGAAAAACCTAAAATTATGCAGAGGCACATTTGAAAATATTCTCAACAGCCTAAAAATACTTTCAGGATTATTTGGGAATTTTAAAATATTTATAGGATTTAAATTGCCCAAATGCAAATATTAATGATTTAATCCAATGACCTTATGTGTCCTGGAAAAATGTGAACCCATTTTGTCAGAGGATCTAACCCCAAAGCAAAAAGGGTGGACTTTTTAGAAGGGCATGTCAGGTTCATTGCAAAAGATTTTAGTAAACCCTAGTTGTTTCCAGGGGGTTCTGGGGGTTCTGTCATCCCCATTTCAGTTTTCTGGAAGAGTAGACATGATGCAACACTCTAATGCATGAACTAGCTAGGGTGTGACGTAAGTTTGACCAACCCTATATAAAACTAAACTAAGCTCCCATATGCGCAATCATCAATATGCCGCCGCCGTTGCGCATGCCGGCGCCCGCCTGCTCCGGCCAACAATTTCTCGCCCATCACCGCCATGTCGCCGCCATCGCTATGGCATGAAGCCGAAGGCTAGCCCGCTCACGTCGTCTGCAGTCTCTCCTCGTGATGCCGCCGTGCTGCCAATCACGCGAGCAGCTGGTGGAGCCGCGTCTATGCACGCAGCGTACGAAGAGGAGGACGAGCGCGTACTCCAGTACGCTGGCGAGGAGGAACTAGGGTGTCATTGTCGTCTCCGCCCACGCGGAGGAGGCGAGCATGGTGGCTGTCATGGCAGAAGCCGGTCGCGCACGTGTCGAGCCCGCAAATCGGGTGCGGACGCGGAATCTACCTTCGAGACCTTGAATGCCACGTGGATCCTGCAATCTGAAGGAGCAATTTGGGTCAGTCAACTCTTGTGAGCCGTTTGATGCAACATGGATGGCTAGAAGGGCTTCTTCAACCCCCGAAATTGATGCACGATTCATCTTCTTAGCCCGCCAGAGGCCTAACCGCCTGCCACCGCGCCCTCCCTTGAACCACCTGGCACCACCCTAATCCCCCCACCCCCACCATCCGTTTAACCCCGGGCACTATCCATTTTTTCCGGCAAACTGCATTCCACATCCAACACTCATATGATAGATCATGGGCACCATGCCACCCTAATATAGATACTGGGGTAGCTTCTTTGCCGTCTTCTTCCTTCGCTCCATCGAACTTCTTTCACAAATCGACTGACCCAAATTATACTATTAGTACGAATGTATTAAGTACAGTAGGAACATGAAGATACGGGCAGTAGTACAAACTGCAAGAAGAACAGTAGTAAGACATAGTACTAGTACTACTGTACGTACTAAAGAGTTCAAATAATGAGAAAGAACATAAACATAGTTCTACTGGGGCATCAGCACAACACACCCTTGAAAATAAACTAAGAAACTAGTCCGCTTAACACTGCAGTAGAACCAGCAAGAGCGACGACACTGCCACCTACTCGGAGCCCGATTCCACGTCCTTGACTTTGTCCTCGTCCCTCTTCCTCTTCGTCGACGCTTCTTTGCTTGAACCGGACACTGGGCTCTGCTTCTTCATCCAACCATTGTAGATATTTAAACAAAGGTAGGCATCCATTGCTGCGTACAGGATGTGATCTTCACCTAATGTCTTCGACTCCCATGCATGATGAAACTCATGGTGAGGTTTCTTCAGTTTAGCGTATGAAGGATCAATCATGGCTGCTGCCAGGGTCAACATTGAAGGCTGAGAGGAGGACACCAGGCTTGCCTTATGAAGATCGAGGGGCTGGCCTACAATGAGGCCTATCCGACCCAGGACATCCCTGTCGTTCCTAAAGTCTAGAGTAACGGATTTCACTCTTTCGTCCTTGAGGAAGTTCTTAAAATCCTGGCACTCAACGTCGGCATGGCATATGTGGTAGACCAAGCACACATTATGTACGCAAACCTAGATCACGGCGGGCTTCTTCTTCTCTGCCTCCTTTAGAATCTTCTCTCTTTGCAGGACTGTGGTGTACTCAACATCTAGCCTAGCGACCCACTCATCCGTTGAACTGTTGAACATGCGTAGGAAGCGAGCAAGGCATGCTTTCACCGTCACGGATCCACATGTGTAGATGATGATGAACTCATCGCCGGTGATGGCTCTAACCTGGTACTCAACGGCGACCATGGAGGTTTGGGAGGCCATGGATGTACTGTACTAGTAGAAGACGGGGACGAGTACGGCATGCGAACGGCGTGGGGTTGCTGGCTTTCCCGGTGGATGAATGGCTGCAAGCCCCCAAAGAGTTCTCGAGAACTATGCGGGATCCAGTAGATGTCATGTCTACTAGACCCATATCGTAGGCCTGACGGTATAGCTTCTGCCTGTTCACACGCCATGCCGGTGCGTGGGTAACTTCACTTAATTCCGTCAACTGTCACGCCTCCCATGACCTTCGCCTCCCTCACGCGGTCGTGCCCTTTGAGACTTCGACCAGCTATATATGAGCAATTTTTTGCCTACTCCGCATGCATGATACTCCCCTGGTCCTTATTTACTTCCGTCAACCGTTTGCAAAGTGTTTGACCAAATTTATACTAAAAATATCAATATCTACAATACTGATTATAATGAGTATAATAACTACGTTTTGTAATGAGTATAAAAATATTGATTTGACGTTGTGAATGTTGATACATTTTTCTATAAGTTCCGTCAAAGTAGACGTACATTGACTTCAGACAAAACTTAAATGCACAATGCAGACTAGTTCCTCCGCCTAGCTATTAGAGTACTACTACATCCCTTCTAGTTTAAAGGGCTCGATTAAAAAATTTCACATACTCTTAGAAAGATAGAGGTGGTGGAATAGTTTTTGTAGTCTGCAAAAGTACTCAACTAATGTTATCGTTCTTCACAAAAAATTGTTTCCAATGCATGCATGAACACTAGTTACTCTAACCCCCTCTCTTCTTTAATTCTTTGCCACATCAGCATGTTTGCTATTCCCATGTGCATGATACCAACTAAGATACCACCATTATGGCCAGCCTTAATCATCACATGCAATAATTTAGTGCACCTTGAAATCTGAACATGTGTGGGCGTGTATGTTTTTGATGACTTGAGACTATACCTAGCTCGGCATGCAAGATGAGACTTATTATGCACCATTCCCCATACCTGTAGGAAGCCCGTTCTTCTCCAAATCTTTTCCTCTCCATGTGTGCAAACAATATGGCTGCCAGACTCTCCTTCTCCCTCCGACGGTCCCACCACTCCACCCCGTGTGGAAAAAATCTGCATGCTTGACTCTCCTCCCCTCGCGCTCGTCCAATCCGTTGTGACCAGTAATATTTCCACCCCTTCCCTCTCCCGTAATTTACTCCAACAAATATGCCCACGTAGCTGTTACGCTAATCAAGCAACATATCTTCCTGGACGCTGCTTCAGTTACTTAACTACAAGTGCATTCGGTCACTGACATATGGGCCCAACAGGGATCTGGCCCACATGTTAGTGATGCAACTAGACCTGCAGTTAAGTCAGTGCAGCTCACTCCATATCTTACATAGGTGTGCCATTGCTCGCTATAAATACGGCGCCTCCCACGGCATTCGGAAGAACGCTCACGTTCATCGCTATCTCCTCCCCCTCCCTCTCACGTCGACCACCATGGCATTGCCCCTCCCAAGCCCTAGGCACCCCTCGCTGCAACGCATGGACGGTCACTTGTCGCCGTTCTGTTCCTCGCGGCACTAGTCGAGGAGGATGCGTCGGTGTTCCACTCCTCACCGCAAAGCGTCAAGGTGGATGCGTCGACATTCCCAATCTCGCCAGCACGCACGTCGGAGTTCGCATCGTCTCCCCGCTACGAGGAGAACACCGCGCCACCCGCTGCGCCCCCCAGCCTTGAGGAGGTTCGGAAAGAAATGGATGTCTCCATGTGGGAGGCTTTGCCACCGGCAGAGAAAGCCAAAATAGAGGTGGAGAAGAAGGCCGAGGAAGAGAAGCGCGCCGCAGGGCAAGCTTCCTGGCAGGTCTATGTCACGTCTGAGAGAGTCAGGCAATTGGCTCTTGGGAAGAAGGATCGTGCAAGGGCCGTGAGGGTGGCGGAGGACGCCCGTGCCAAAGCCCTGAGTGCCGTCAGGCCCAAGCGCCTCATCTACACTTGGCAGTACGTGGACCGGTGATACGTCTCCAACGTATCTATAATTTTTGATTGCTCCATGCTATATTACCTACTGTTTTGGACATTATTGGGCTTTATTATCCACTTTTATATTATTTTAGGGACTAACCTATTAACCGGAGGCCCAGTCCAGAATTGTTGTTTTTGCCTGTTTTAGGGTTTCGAAGAAAAGGAATATCAAACGGAGTCCAAACGGAATGAAACCTTCAGGAACGTGATTTTCTCAACGAAGAAGACTCGGGACACTTGGACCCTACGTCAAGAAATAAAACAGGAGGCCACGAGGTAGGGGGCGCGCCCACCCCCACCAGGCGCGCCCTCCACCCTCGTGGGCCCCCTGTTGCTCCACCGATGTACTCCTTCCTCCTATATATATATATATGTATATATATATATCCACGTACCCCCAAACGATCAGAACAGGAGCCAAAACCCTAATTCGACCGCCGTAAGTTTCTGTATCCACGAGATCACATCTTGGGGCCTGTTTCGGAGCTCCGCCGGAGGGGGCATCGATCACGGAGGTCTTTCTACATCAACACCATAGCCTCTTCGATGAAGTGTGAGTATTTTACCTCAGACCTACAGGTCCATAGTTAGTAGCTAGATGGCTTCTTCTCTCTTTTTGGATCTCAATATAATGTTCTCCCCCTCTCTTGTGGAGATCTATTCGAAGTAATCTTCTTTTTGCGGTGTGTTTGTTGAGACCGATGAATTGTGGGTTTATGATGAAGTCTATCTATCAATAATATTTGAATCTTCTCTGAATTTTTTTATGTATGATTGGTTATCTTTGAAAGTCTCTTCAAATTATCAGTTTGGTTTAGCCTACTAGATTGATCTTTCTTGCAATGGGAGAAGTGCTTAGCTTTGGGTTCAATCTTGCGGTGTCCTTTCCCAGTGACAGTAAGGGCAGCAAGGCATGTATTGTATTGTTGCCATTGAGGATAACAAGATGGGGTTTTCTTCATATTGCATGAGTCTATCCCTCTACATTATGTCATCTTGCTTAAGGCGTTACTCTGTTTTAACTTAATACTCTAGATGCATGCTGGATAGCGGTCGATGAGTGGAGTAATAGTAGTAGATGCAGGCAGGAGTTGGTCTACTTGTCTCGGACGTGATGCCTATATACATGATCATACCTAGATATTCTCATAACTATGCTCAATTCTATCAATTGCTCAACAGTAATTTGTTCACCCACCGTAGAATACTTATGCTCTTGAGAAAAGCCACTAGTGAAACCTATGGCCCCCGGGTCTATCTTTATCATATCAATCTCCTACTACTTAGTATTTCCTTTTCTATTTACTTTGCCTTTATTTTACTTTACATCTTTATCATAAAAATACCAAAAATATTATCTTGTCATATCTATCAGATCTCACACTCGTAAGCGGCCCTATAGGGATTGACAACCCCTATTTGCATTGGTTGCGAGGATTTATTTGTTTTGTGCAGGTGCAAGGGACTCGCACGTAGCCTCCTACTGGATTGATACCTTGGTTCTCAAAAACTAAGGGAAATACTTACACTACTTTGCTACGTCATCCCTTCCTCTTCGGGGAAAACCAACGCCGTGCTCAAGAGGTAGCAAGAAGGATTTCTGGCGCCGTTGCCGGGGAGGTCTACGCAAAAGTCAACATACCAAGTACCCATCACATACCCTTATCTCCCACATTACATTATTTGCCATTTGCTTCTCGTTTTCCTCTCCCCCACTTCACCCTTGCCGTTTTATTCGCCCTCTCTCTCTCTATCCTCCCTCTCTATTTGCCTCTTTTTGCCCGCCTGCTTTTTGTTTGCTTGTGTGTTAGTTTGCTTGCTTGTCACGATGGCTCAAGATAATACTAAATTGTGTGACTTCACCAATACCAACAACAATGATTTTATTAGCACTCCAATTGCTCCTCTTACCGATGCTGAATCTTGTGAAATTAATACTACTTTGCTGAATCTTGTCATGAAAGATCCGTTTTCCGGCCTTCATAGAAGATGCCGCTACGCATATAAATAGCTTCTTTGATTTTTGTGACATGCAAAATAAGAAATATGTGGATAATGATATTGTTAAATTGAAGCTATTTCCTTTTTCGCTTAGAGATCGTGCTAAAGCTTGGTTTTCGTCTTTGCCTAAAAATAGTATTGATTCATCGAGTAAGTGCAAAGATGCTTTTATCTCTAAGTATTTTCCTCCCGCTAAGATCATCTCTCTTAGAAACGATATTATGAATTTTAAGCAACTTGATCATGAACATGTTGCACAAGCTTGGGAGAGAATGAAATTAATGATACGTAATTGCCCTACTCATGGTTTAAATTTCTGGATGATTGTTCAAAACTTTTATGCCGGATTGAATTTTGCTTCTAGAAATCTTTTAGATTCGGCCGCGGGAGGAACTTTTATGGAAATCACTTTAGGAGAAGCTACTAAACTCCTAGATAATGTTATGGTTAATTATTCTCAATGGCATACTGAAACATCTACTAATAAAAAGGTGCATGCGATAGAAGAAATTAATGTTTTGAGTGGAAAGATGGATGAACTTATGAAATTATTTGCTAATAAGAGTGTTTCTTCTGATCCTAATGATATTCCCTTGTCTACTTTGATTCAGAATAATAATGAATATATGGATGTGAATTTTTTGGTAGGAACAATTTTGGTAACAACGCGTATAGGGGAAATTTCAATCCTAGGCCTTACCATAGTAATCCCTCTAATAATTATGGTAATTCCTACAATAATTCTTATGGAAATTATACTAAGATGCCCTCTGATTTTGAATCTAATATTAAAGAATTTATTACTTTGCAAAATTATTTTAATGCTATGATTGAAGAAAATTTGCTTAAGCTTGATGATTTGGCTAGGAATGTTGATAGAATTGCTCTTGATGTTGATTCTTTGAAACTTAGATCTATTCCACCTAAGCATGATATCAATGACTCTCTCAAAGCCATGAGAATTTCCATTGATGAGTGCAAAGAAAGAACTGCTAGGATGCATGCTAAGAAAGATGCCTTTATAAGAGCGTGTTCTTCTAGTTGCTATGAAAATAAAGATGAAGATCTAAAAGTTATTGATGTGTCCCCTATTAAATCTTTGTTTTGCAATATGAATCTTGATAATGATGGGACTGAATATGATCCACCTTTACCTATAAGGCGTTCCAAGAATTCGGAATTTGTTGATCTTGACGCTAAATTTGATAAAAGTGGGATTGAAGAAATTAAAACCCTAGATGTTGCTAAACCCACTGTTATGGATTTCAAGGAATTTAAATATGAAAATTGCTCTTTTATTGATTGTATTTCCTTGTTGCAATCCGTGCTAAATTCTCCTCATGCTTATAGTCAAAATAAAGTGTTTACTAAACATATCGTTGATGCCTTGATGCAATCTTATGAAGAAAAACTTGAATTGGAAGTTTCTATCCCTAGAAAACTTTATGATGAGTGGGAACCAACTATTAAAATTAAAATTAAAGATCATGAATGCTATGCTTTATGTGATTTGGGTGCTAGTGTTTCCACAATTCCAAAGACTTTGTGTGATTTGTTAGGTTTCCGTGATTTTGATGGTTTCTCTCTAAACTTGATCCTTGCGGATTCCACTATTAAGAAACCTATGGGAAGAATTAATGATGTTCTTATTTTTGCGAATATTAATTATGTGCCCGTAGGTTTTATTGTTCTTTACATAGATTGCAACCCTTCATGTCCTATTATTCTTGGTAGACCTTTCCTTAGAACGATTGGTGCAATTATTGATATGAAGGAAGGAAATATTAGATTCCAATTTTCATTAAGGAAAGGCATGGAACACTTTCCTAGAAATAAGATTAAATTACCTTATGAATCTATTATGAGAGCCACTTATGGATTGCCTACCAAAGATGGCAATACCTAGATCTATTCTTGATTGTTATGCCTAGCTAGGGGCGTTAAACGATAGCGCTTGTTGGGAGGCAACCCAATTTTATTTTTATTCCTTGCTTTTTTTTCTCCAGTTTAGTAATAACTAATTTTTCTAGCCTCTGTTTTGGTTGTGTTTTTTGTGTTTAATTAGTGTTTGTGCCAAGTAGAACCGTTGGGAAGACTTGGGGAAAGTCTTGTTGAACTTGCTGTAAAAAACATAAACTTTAGCGCTCACGAGAACTGCTGTAATTTTTATTTGGAGAGTGCTATTTAGTTATTTCTTTTTGCAGATGATTAATAGATAAATTCCCCACGTCCAGCAATTTATTTTATAATTTTTGGGGTTCCAGATCTTGCGCTAGCTACATATTACTACAGACTGTTCTGTTTTTGACAGATTCTGTTTTTCATGTGTTGTTTGCTTATTTTGATGAATCTATGGCTAGTAAAATAGTTTATAAACCATAGAGAAGTTGGAATACAGTAGGTATAACACCAATATAAATAAATAATGAGTTAATTACAGTACCTTGAAGTGATCTTTTATTTTCTTTCGCTAACGGAGCTCATGAGATTTTCTACTTTAAGTTTTGTGTTGTGAAGTTTTCAAGATTTGGGTAAAGATTTGATGGATTATGGAACAAGGAGAGGCAAGAGCCTAAGCTTGGGGATGCCCATGGCACCCCCAAGATAATCTAAGGACACCTAAAAGCCAAAGCTTGGGGATGCCCCGGAAGGCATCCCCTCTTTCGTCTACTTCTATCGGTAACTTTACTTGGAGTTATATTTTTATTTACCACATGATATGTGTTTTGCTTGGAGCGTCTTGTATTATTTGAGTCTTTGCTTGTTAGTTTACCACAATCATCCTTTGTGTACACACCTTTGGAGAGAGCAATACATGATTTAGAATTTGTTAGAATACTCTATGTGCTTGCTTATATCTTTTGAGTTATATAATTTTGCTCTAGTACTTCACTTATATCTTTTAGAGCACGGTGGTGGATTTGTTTTATAGAAACTATTGATATCTAATTATTCACTTAGATTATTTTGAGAGTCTTAATAGCATGGTAATTTTCTTTAAATACTAATATGCTAGGTATTCAAGAATAAAGAAATTCTCTTATGAGTGTGTTGAATACTATGATAAGTTTGATACTTGATAATTGTTTTTAGATATGAAGATGGTGATATTAAAGTCATGCTAGTTGAGTAGTTGTGAATTTGAGAAATACTTGTGTTTAAGCTTGTGATTCCCATAGCATGCACGTATGGTGAACTGTTATGTGATGAAGGCGGAGCATGATTTATTTTTTGATTTCCTTCCTTATGAGTGGCGGTCGGGAACGAGCGATGGTCTTTTCCTACCAATCTATCCCCTAGGAGCATGCGCGTAATACTTTGCTTTGATAACTTGTAGATTTTTGCAATAAGTATATGAGTTCTTTATGACTAATGTTGAGTCCATGGATTATACGCACTCTCACCCTTCCACCTTTGCTAGCCTCTCTAATACTGCGCACCTTTCGCTGGTATCATACACCCACCATATACCTTCCTCAAAAGAGCCACCATACCTACCTATTATGGCATTTCCATAGCCATTCCGAGATATATTGCCATGCAACTTTCCACCATTCCATTTATTATGACACACTCCATCATTGTCATATTGCTTAGCATGATCATCTAGTTGACATCGTATTTGTGGCAAAGCCACCATTCATAATTCTTTCATACATGTCACTCATGAGTCATTGCATATCCCGGTACACCGCCGGAGGCATTCATACAGAGTCATATCTTGTTCTAAGTATCGATTTGTAATTGTTGAGTTGTAAGATAAAAGTGTGATGATCATCATTATTAGAGCATTGTCCCAGTGTGGAAAGGATGATGGAGACTATGATTCCCCCATAATTCGGGATGAGACTCTGGACGAAAAATAACAAAAAGAAAGAAAAGAGGCCATAAAAAAGAGAAAAGGCCCAAATAAAAAAATAAATAAAAATAAAAAAATATGAGAGAAAAAGAGAGAAGGGAGAATGTTACTATCCTCTTACCACACTTGTGCTTCAAAGTAGCACCATGATCTTCATAGTAGAGAGTCTCTCATGTTATCACTTTCATATACTAGTGGGAATCTTTCATTATAGAACTTGGCTTGTATATTCCAATGATGGGCTTCCTCAAAATGCCCTAGGTCTTCATGAGCAAGCAAGTTGGATGCACACCCACTTAGTTTCTTTTTGAGCTTTCATATACTTATACCTCTAGTACATCCGTTGCATGGCAATCCCTACTCACTCACATTGATATCTATTGATGGGCATCTCCGTAGCCCGTTGATACGCCTAGTTGATGTGAGACTATCTTCTCCCTTTTTGTCATCTCCACAACCACCACTCATGTATTGCGTGAAGATTGAAAAAGTTTTGAGAATGTCAAAAGTATGAAACAATTGCTTGGGTTGTCATCGGGGTTGTGCATGATTTATATATTTTGTGTGGTGAAGATAGAGCATAGCCAAACTATATGATTTTGTAGGGATAGCTTTCTTTAGCCATGTTATTTTGAGAAGACATAATTGCTTTGTTAGTATGCTTGAAGTATTATTATGTTTATGTCAATATGAACTTTTGTCTTGAATCTTTCGGATCTGAATATTCATACCACAATTAAGAAGAATTACATTAAAATTATGCCAAGTAGCACTCCGCATAAAAAATTCTGTTTTTATCATTTACCTACTTGAGAACGAGCAGGAATTATGCTTGGGGATGCTTGATACGTCTCCAACGTATCTATAATTTTTGATTGCTCCATGCTATATTATCTACTGTTTTGGACATTATTGGGCTTTATTATCCACTTTTATATTATTTTATGGACTAACCTATTAACCGGAGGCCCAGCCCAGAATTGCTGTTTTTTGCCTGTTTTAGGGTTTCGAAGAAAAGGAATATCAAACGGAGTCCAAACGGAATGAAACCTTCGGGAACGTGATTTTCTCAACGAACAAGACTCGGAAGACTTGGACCCTATGTCAAGAAATATACCAGGAGGCCACAAGGTAGGGGGGCGCACCCACCCCCACCAGGCGCGCCCTCCACCCTCGTGGGCCCCTGTTGCTCCACCGACGTACTCCTTCCTCCTATATATATCCACGTACCCCCAAACTATCAGAACATGAGCCAAAACCCTAATTCCACCGCCGTAACTTTCTGTATCCACGAGATCCCATCTTGGGGCCTGTTCCGGACCTCCGCCGGAGGGGGCATCGATCATGGAGGTCTTCTACATCAACACCATAGCCTCTCAGATGAAGTGTGAGTAGTTTACCTCAGACCTACGGGTCCATAGTTAGTAGCTAGATGGCTTCTTCTCTCTTTTTGGATCTCGATACAATGTTCTCCCCCTCTCTTGTGGAGATCTATTCGATGTAATCTTCTTTTTGCGGTGTGTTTGTTGAGACCGATGAATTGTGGGTTTATGATCAAGTCTATCTATGAATAATATTTGAATCTTCTCTGAATTCTTTTATGTATGATTGGTTATCTCCTACTACTTAGTTATTTCCTTTGCTATTTCCTTTGCCTTTATTTTACTTTGCATCTTTATCATAAAAATACCAAAAATATTATCTTATCATATCTATCAGATCTAACTCTCGTAAGTGGCCCTATAGGGATTGACAACCCCTATTTGCGTTGGTTGCGAGGATTTATTTGTTTTGTGCAGGTGCGAGGGACTTGCGCGTAACCTCCTACTGGATTGATACCTTGGTTCTCAAAAACTGAGGGAAATACTTACGCTACTTTGCTGCATCATCCCTTCCTCTTCGGGGAAAATCAACACAATGCTCAAGAGGTAGCAACCGGGTGCACGCTTCCAGCGAGGAGGAGTACCTATTGGCGCCGGATCACCGCACCGGTGAGATCACGCTCGCCCACCGGCAAGCTGCCAATCAGCACCTCGCGAGTTGCGAGGATGAGGAAGAGGCATAGTGTCGGCGCGCTGGGAAACGGCCGCGCACGAGGGCACTCGTGGCGCGCCGCAAGCGCTCCTGCGAGCGCCGTGGCTTTTAGTAGGAGTATAATTTAGCTTTGGGACGCAAATGATAAATTCCGAACATTCGGGAATTATTAGCGTCCTTAATTAAGTATGTAAGATGGAAAGTTTGGAAACCTTATGTATGCATACGCATTTTGTAAGTAGGTGCATATAGCACAAACTTTACTATATACTATCGCACTACACGCCTCTCTCTATATATGCTTGCAGATTGTGCTACTCCCTCCCCGTCCAGGTGAATAAGTCATCTTTGGTTGTGCACCGTGACCAAGAAGGAGGGAAGACTTTATACACCTAGATGGAGGGAGTACTACTATTACTTATGTACGTGCAAATGCACGTTTTAACATTACGATGCAGTTTTTGTAAAAGTAGAAAAACATCACTAGTCAAGCTTGTGAAACGATTCCATGCAAAAATGCTCGTGCAGCGCCGCCCTCTACACTTGTACTACATCAGTCGTGGTTTATTAGTCCCCCATTGAATTTGACTGAAGATTTAACTAACAAAACATTAGTGCATGTCAACAAAAACTATATCGTTGGATTCATATTTGAACATAGTTTTCAATGATATAATTTTAGGTGACATGCATCAGCATTTATCGTACTATATATAATGTTAGTTCAGTTTTTGTTCGTACTAATCTATAGTAGTAAGGTGCCAGTGTGTTGCACGGAAGAGTGAAATGCATTGATCAGGGAGTTGTTTATTTTGACAAAGGATGTGGGGGTCATCTCTAGAGCTCACAAACATTCGGGTGAAATAGATAAAAGGTATCTTTTGCAAACAAAAGCGTTCAACTGCTCAACCTGCATCCAGAACTTGTGAAGAAATAACACTTATTGTGCTTTGCAAGAAATGATCTTTAAGAATTAGTTTTTGAGTATCAATTGTTATACATGTTGGCTATAGATGACATGGCACTTTCTTATAGTCAACAGTTGGCTATACTATTAAGTAATAACCATGCCTTTATACACCTAGATGGAGGAATTAAATCAGGATGACTTGGAAGGGGTAGAGGAGGTGTAAGAAATGGTTCATAGTAAGTATTTCACCAGTATTGTAGTAAAAATTCATACAAGGAAGATTCTAGACTAAACTATAAATGGATACACTTTTATTCATGCGCGATACTCCAATAGAGCAAGATCATGCATGGAAGTCTCCACATGGTTAGACAATGGATTACACTGAGCGAAGACAAATGATCAACGTTTAACTTGATAATGCGTATGTCAAGGTGAAACTCCTTGGAGTCCCCGTGCACCGCGTTGGGGGGTAAATCATACCATGCGTCTTCCATGTCCACATCGGCAGGAAGGTCCCAACTCTGCACAGTCCTAGTCAGCATGATGGAGCCGGTGTCGCCGCCCATGTACCTCAGAGGGGGTTGTAGCAGTGAGCACGCACCCGTACATCGGCCTTGTGCCAGCGTCAGTAGCGTCGCCCCTGACGCAAACTACAGAGACGGGGCGATGGCCTGCGCGGGCCTCGCCGGTGCCTACGATCAAGAGAGGACGACGCTGCCGTCCTCCTCCGAGACTAGCAGGCGGCGGTGATCCTCCAGTGACTCCGGCATGGTCAACGGGTAGCACGTTTCGTACTTGATGTTCTCTGCCAAGGGCCAGAAGTGACCGCTGCATGCATTCATGAGGTGATGCATGATGTCCGTCGGCGAGCCCCAAAACGGCATCGGGCACTCATAGCATTAGACGAAGGTCTCCTTGGAGGCATCGACCAGGCTGTCCATGAAACGCGAGTGGCTGTAGGGACGTTGCGCCAGTTGAATATATGAGCAAGTTACTATGAGATTTAATCCTAATAAGCAAAAAAATAAGTCATGACGGCTATAACAGAGATTAAACTAATCATGTGGACTAGCATAGTAGATGAACAGATAGAATCTAGTAGGATACAGAGTAGAAACATGAATTCCACCACGATTTCGAACAGGAAGGACAGAAACAGATACGGTGCAATGGGAGCAGCACTGTTGGCGCTGAGGTTGTCGCCCATGTCGTTGAGGAAGAGGTTGCCTAGGTCGGGGAAGAAGTTGTCGTCGGTGAAGTCGTGGATGCCAGCAGTCGCGAGAGTGTGCTCCCCAAATTTCAACAACGCCCACCGAATGCAGCACAGGAGGGAGTGGTTGTAGGGGACGTTGTGACCATCGAATGGAGCGTAGGAGTAGCACACGAAGCAGTAGATGGTGCTTCGGTGCCCAGAAATTTTTGTTTGGCATCGCTTGGGCAATGTAGGGCATCGGTGCCAAATACCCAAAAAGCAAATTTAGCACCGCTTTTGGCCTACATAGTGGAAGGCCTAAGTCTTTATCTCTACTCTTATCTCTATCTCTACTACTCTTCTTTGTTTTTATAACAGATCGAATAGTATTGCGCCATCCGCTGCACGCCCGGCTGAACACGCCTCCTTGCCTCCATGATCACCAACTGAGTCTTTTATAGGAGTAGGAGTTAAGAAAAAACCGAGTTGGTGATGATGGTGTGTCGTGCAATGCACGGGCATCTTGCTATTTTTTGCATATAATTCCAAACACCACGTTGACACGTTCTTTGACCATTTTACAACTATGTTAGTATCATTGTTAGTGGTCAACCGATGCAAGTTATAGCCCCCGGGTATTTTAACCCTTTCTAGTAATGATATCTCGCGATTGTTCGGCACGAGCTCAATCCTGACGAATCCCACGTAACCGTCAGATTTCCATTCGACGATGGCCTGTTTTTAAGCCATAGTATTTGACAAAACCGCCACCCTTACACACATACTGTAACTGCGTCGCGGGCATTTGCAACTGCCTTGTCTCCCAGTTAGCACCGATGGCGGTTCCTAGTCGTTCCACGCTCGGGCATTGAAGTTTGTAACTATTTTAGATTAGATTATACTACTCCTCCGGTGCTAGTAGTAGAGCAGAGTCCTACTCCACTACTACTCTACTCAAGAAAGTTAGGGCATATTAGTAGGTACTGTAGGGAGTACCAGTACTTTGATCACTCAAGCAAGTTGTCTGACTTCGATATGACCCTACGTTGCTGGTATGTGTCTCGTAAGTCAAGCGACGTGCTGTAGTCATCATCACTTGTCCACTTCCCGCAGCACATATTCGCTTCTCCACCTATGTCCTCTCTTCCATCCCCGCTAAGGCGCCTGCCCCCTCGTCCAATCTTGCATCCCCGCTAAGGCGCCTCCCCCCCCGTCCGAAACCCATGCACTAACAATGGCAGAACCGAGCTGTGTCCGCCAGAAGATTGGCTGGAATTCGCTCCCCACAGAGGTAATCAAGCTCATTGTTTCGCGTGTGGACAATCTCAGTACCATGCCACTCGCCGCATGCTCGTCGGGGCTATACCATTTACTCAAAGCCCTCAGGCCGGAGCTTTTTAAGCTAGCTCCTTGTTTGTTGATGTCGCCTGATCTTCAGAAACGGCGTGTGACACAACATAACAATCATAGGGTGGCGAGCATCAACCCCCTTGACTGCGATCCGATCCTAGTCACCCTCAACTACATTAATGGTATGTACTGGGTCGGCATGAACACGTCTTGGATGGTGCTCATCGATGATCGAGACAGCTGGATGCTCATGGAGGTCTACACCCGGCGATTGATCCCCCTTCATTCGATTAACACTTCACTGCTTTGGAACCGCGACCCAGAATACTCGGAATCTTACAGTAGCCAACATGATACCAAGTTTGATTTTCTCAAGGTTGTAATCTGCCAAGTTCCCACAAGATCTGTGAATTATAAAGAATTCAGGCTAATTGCGTTCTTCAACCGCAGTCTTGCCTATCTAACAGGTCACTGCGGTAAGTGCATAAATATGCACGTCCATCGTAGGATCATACATCCTCCATGGTTCTCTGATGCCATTGAACATAAGGGCTACATTTACGCTGTCGACTCCTTCTATGGCTGGACATATTGCTGGCCTACTCCAGTCATCGCTACAAGCGGCTGTTACAACAGTATGTTACTTTCCTATGATATGATGATGGCCTTCTTATATTACTGTCAACATTTACTCAACAAATATTCATGCTCATAACATGCTGTTCTTAAGATTGACTACATCAAGAGCCCTTTTTTATTTGACTCCAACTTTTTTTAGGGTTATTTGACTCCAACTTGATATGATGTTGTAGGTCGCCTGGTGTCCCCACCCTTCCAAATCCTAGAACCTTTCAAGGAAAAGCGGCATGGCAGTTGCAGGTGGTTCCTAGCTCGATCAGACGACGGCGAATGATTGATGATCGTTCACACGTACCAGACGTGTTGTTTCGCGGAATACAATCACAGTCACTACAAGGTCTTTGAGCAGGATCCCAGCTTCTCTGGGCCTTCAAGAATTTTGACTGGAGGTTGGTAAGTAGCCTTGGTACATGCTCTCTGTTTGTCAGACTGAATTATCCGATTAACCAGGAGATAACCGACGGCAAGGATCATGATGGCAGCGCGGTTTCGTTCATCAGGCAAAACTGTGTGTACACAGCGTACCATGCGTCTCTGCATACACCATACCCTGATATGTGCCGCCACGCTCTGCAGCCCAAAGTAGGAGAGAGGCTCGCAAGCATCCGACTTCGACCTGCTGGCTAGAGTTTCCCCTGCCAGGCACCCATCTGGTTCAAGCCGTCAGCCAATCTCCACAGCTTAATAAATAGTAATGTCCAACTGAGCCAGTTAGTTAGATGCGTACACTTGGTGTAGTAGGATGTTTATTTAGTTTGATGCACACACTTGTTCTTTTTGGTAGCCCTTTTGTAATGACGGCTGATGTTTGGTTTGGTAGAGAGAGCTGCGTCTTCACTCTTCTGGCCTGCTTACTGCTTCTGTAGCACCCCCAGCCCTAGTTACTGCTACTGCTATTTTTAATGTATAATCAGTAGTATATTTCGTCTATTGGTTGAATAACTGTGTTGTTAGAACGACAAACACAATGTTTTGGAAGTCATTGCAAGGTTCGATCCTTTAGTGCCCCGTACCGTATGTAGCGCATACTATTTTTCGTACGGAACACATTTTCCACTTGTTGATAACATGCAGCCCACTGATGAAGCCCCAATAGAGAAGCCCATAATTAACTAGAAGGGAGGCTCTCACATGAATCCAGCCCAGGTACATGCTCATGGTCCCCTAAACACAAATAAGTAAATAAATAAATAAAGGTAAATGCTCATGCACCAGTTCTTTAAATTCACGATTTAACAGGAGGATATTTTTTCCTATTATAGTGTCGTTACATTCAGTCGATATTATTCTTAGGCAAAGATAGAGACCGGTCTTCTTTCTCCCAACATTTTCTTCGTGCAACCAGTGGACCCATGCAAATCGTAGTCAACGTCGTAAATAGTTCTGGTCCATTTTTATTTTTCAATAAGAATGTCCAACCCAGCGCAGCACATTGACAAGAGCACCTTATCCTCCGATTTGGTGCGCTCGCTGCGGCGCCACCGTCCGGCCCTGTCAACATAGTTTTTTTCGAAACAGTCCCTTTCAACATAGTGAATTGGGAGAGGACTGTAGTTGTGAGTATGACAGTATAGACCCACCAGGTCCACTCCCGAACACAAGCAAGCGCCTCTTTTACTACTCATATGAACCCCCCGTTTTTTACTCTAATCCACCCTGCTGATATCTGGGACCCACATCATTTTCAACGTATAGTCAATTAACGACAGAATTGCACAACTTTTTTTGAGTAGTAATTCAGAGGAGCAGGCTATAAACTGGGTTGTGCGGTCTCTGTGGCCCTTCTAACAACATGACCATCCCAGCAGTTTTTTCTTCGGGAAAATAGGTAGCCCAGTTTTCCCTTTTGAAGAATACCCAAGCTAGGCCTATTTGTTCTTTCCAACTTACTGGGCTGCAAATCTTTCAAGACGAGGAGGGAAGGATTCCAGCCTGGCCAAAGAGTATGGTCAATGTTTGTTAAAAGTAATATCAAAAGGGGTTGAAAATTCCAAAAAAATTATAGCAAATGGGATATTAGTTTATTTTTTTGTTTTTGTTCTTCACTTATATCTTATACTCCCTCCGTCCCAAAATTCTTGTCTTAGATTAGTCTAGATACGGATGTATCTAATACCAGAACGTGACTTGATACATCCATATTTAGACAAATCTAAGACAAGAATTTTGGGACGGAGGGAGTATTTCATTGGATTTAACATGACATAGTACTAATTTACTTTTAAATTTGTTTTAGTATGGCTACTAATTTTTGGATAAAGAATATTTTGTTCCCCATCAAAAATTTGTGAATTGTCAAAATTTCCCACATATTTAGTTAATTTTTTTCACCCTGGTACTGACCAGAAAATGGGCAACAATTCTAAAAATGGAAAATGGACTACAATAAATTCCATATGAATTATAAAGTGAGTAAAAATTATAAAAATAATAGCAAATGGGCTGAATATGCCACAGATTTCGAGGCTGACTTGTTTACGCAACGCTTTGTAAGTAAACACACGATTCTAGCGGCATTGAGTGTTGGATGTCCATCCAACGGCCGACGTGCTTCTTCAATCTCTGATCTTCCTGCTCCAGCCGCCTAAACTAGCGCCGGCGGGACTGCCTCCTCCCTCCTCTTGTGGCCCACTGTGATGCCGCGCAGGCTTCCCCGGCCCACCCTACTCCCTCCGTTGGCCTGGCCGCACGCAATCAACTACCTCATTACGCCAAAAAAATGATTCCTCCCACTAACATCTGGGGCGCACTGGTTGGGAGGCTGACCTGTGGGCCTACTCAGTTGACGCGTACGCGGGGCTTGTCAACTTAGTCAACAAACGATTCTAGCAGCCGTAACCGTTGGATTTGAATCGAACGGTCCTGCTGCTTCTTGAATCGCTGCTCTTCTTGCACCAGCCGCCCAAACCAGCACCGGTGAGACCGCCTGCTCCTGCCTCCAGTGGCCGGCTGTGCTGCCATTAAGGCCTCACCGCCCCCTACTACTCCCACGGTGATGGCAGCCTCACACCGTAGCCGAACCAGTGAACCCTCGTACTCCTCTCTGCGTGGGCATCCACTGCCACGTCTTCCGCGGATCCGCGTCGTCCCCTTCCTAGGCCTCGCCATCATCCACCACCTTGGATGCGCTCGGCGCAGAGTGGTGAACATGGTCAACGAACGACACCATCGGAAGTAGACTGTGCGTGGAGAGGCTAACAGCTGGGTCCACAGCTGTACGCAAGGAAATGCCTCCTTATTATGCGCAAAATAATGATTCCCCCACCTGACAGCTGGGACCCACTGGAAGGGCCTCTGTATTTCACGAAAAAACGTTCCAACCGCTGACAGGTCGGACCCACCAGCTATATCTTCGCACGCAAGGAAGTGCCTCCTTATTACGCACAAAAAAATGAATACCCCCTGCTAGCTGGGACCCACAATAGTGGGAGGCTGACTTGTGGGCCAACTAAGTTGATGGGGACGGAGGCCTTTGTCAACTTAGTTAATATGAACGATTCTAGCTCAAGTGACCGTACGATGTCCATCCAACAGCCGTAGTGCTTCTTCAACCTCTGGTCTTCTTGCTCCAGCCACCCAAACCAGTGCCGGTCGTGCCTCATGCTCCCGCCTCCCGTGGCTGGCTGCGATGCCGCGGAGGCCTCACTGCCCCCTACTACTCCCACCGCTGGCCAGGCCATCTCTCTACTCACCCACACCCCCTGTTATTCTGTGGCGATGGCAGCCTCACACGGAAGCCGAACTAGTGAACCCTCATACTCCTCTCTGTGTGGGCATCCACTGCCGCATCTTCCCCGGCTCCGCGTCGTCCCCTTCCTAGGCCTCGCCGTCGTCCACCGCCTTGGTGCTCTCGGCGCAGCGTGGTCATTGTGGTCAACGACCGACTTCCATCTGAAGAGTACTGTATGTGGAGAGGCTGACAGCTGGGTCCACGGCCACAACACCGTTTTTTGTGATTTGCCAAGTAAGTCACTTTGTCAGGCATGTTGGGCTGCAAATCATTCAAGACGAGGAGAGCTTCATTCAGCTGGCCGAGAAAATGGCCTATCAGTAATGAGAAATGGGTTGTACATTTTTAAAACACATCAAACCGGCAATTAGTTTCAAATTTCTTTTTTTTTCATTTCGAGATTTTAAATTGCATTGATTTTTATGCGTGGAAAATTTGTTGGATTTTACATTGATATACATTTATTTTTAAAATCAGTTTGAATGTGACTCGAAATTTCAGGATTAAAAACAGTTCGGACCGCACCGAAATATGCAAAATTTTGTATAATTTTGAACCGGGCCACAATATGGGTTGTAATGCTAACAAAACGAATATGGGTTCCAAGAAAACCTTAAGAATTAGCAAATGGGCTGTAAATTATTAGAAAAAATGGCAGATGGGTTGTATGTTGTTTTCCACAGATTTGAGGCTTTCCTAAAAAAAGGTTGACGCACAAGCAGTGACTGTTGGATGTCCATCCAATGGCCGTCGTGCTTCTTAGATCTCCGCTCTTCCTGCTCCTGCCGCTCAAACAAGCGCCACCGGGACTGCCTGCTCCCTCCTCCCCATGGCCAGCTGTGCTGCCGCGCAAGCCTCACCGCCCCACCGTATTCCCATCGCTGGCCTAGCCATCCCTCTACTCACCCACACCTGCTGTTATTCTCCAGCGAGGGCAGAAGAACCAGTAAACCCTCGTACAGTCATACTCCCCTCCGTGTGGGAAACAACTGTCGAGTCTTCCCTGTCTTCGTGTCGTTCCCTTCCTAGGTCTCGTCGTCCTCCACCGCCCTGGTGCTCTCGGCGCGGCCTGGTCAACGTGGTCAACGACCGACATGCATCTGAAGTGGACTGTATGTGCAGAGGCTGACAGCCGAGTCCACGGCCGCATGCAAGGAAATGCCTCCTTATTACACGCAAAATAATGATTCCTCCACCTTACATCTGGGACCCACCGAAAGGGCTCTGTATTTCATGAAAAAAACATTACCGCCGCTGACAGCTCGGACCAACCAGCTATATCTTCGCACGCAAGGAAGTGCCTCCTTCTTACGCACAAAAAAATGAATACTCCCCCTGCTAGCTGGGACCCAGTATAGTGGGAGGCTGACTTGTGAGCCTACTAAGTTGGACGGGACGAAGGGCTTTGTCAACTTAGTCAATATGCATGATTCTAGCTCCAATGACTGTACGATGTCCATCCAACGGCCGTAGTGCTTCTTCAACATCTGGTCTTCTTGCTCTAGCCGCCCAAACCAGTGCCAGTCGTGCCTCGTGCTCGTGCTTCCCGTGGCTGGCTGCGATGCTGCGGAGGCCTCACCACCCCCTACTACTCCCACCGCTGGCCAGGCCATCCCTATACTCACCCACACCACCTGTTGTTCTGCGGCGACGGCAGCCTCACACCACAGTGATCCACTGAACCCTCATAGTGCTCTATGCATGGGCATCCACTGCCACGTCTTCCTCAGCTCTGCATAGTCCCCTTCCTAGGCATCACCGTCGTCCACTGCCTAGGTGCTCTCGGTGTGGCGTGGTCAACGTGGTCAATGAATGGCTTCTATCTAACGTGGACTGTACGTGGAGAGGCTGACACCTGGGTCCATGCCCGCACACAAGGAAATGCCTCCTTTTTACGCGCAAAATAATGATTCCTCCACCTGACATCTGGGACCCACTGAAAGGGCCTCTGTATTTCACGAAAAAAACGTTACCACCATAGAAAGCTCGGACCCACCAGCTGTATCTTCGCACGCAAGGAAGTGTCTCCTTATTACGCACAAAAAATGAATAGTCCCCCTACTAGCTGGGACCCAGTATAGTGGGTGGTTGACTTGTGGGCCTACTAAGTTGACGGGGACGGAGGGCTTTGTCAACTTAGTCAATATGCACGATTCTAGCTCCAGTGACTGTACGATGTCCATTCGACGGCCGTAGTGCTTCTTCATCCTCTGGTCTTCTTGCTCCAGCCGCCCAAACAAGTGTTGATCGTGCCTCATAGCCCCCTACTACTCCCACTGCTGGCCAGGCCATCCCTCTACTCACCCACATCCCCTGTTATTCTATGGTGACAACAGCCTCACACCGCAGCCGAACTAGTGAACCCTCGTACTCCTCTCCGTGTGGGCATCCACTACCGCGTCTTCCCTGGCTCCGCGTCATCCCCTTCCTAGGCCTCGCCGTCGTGCACCGCCTTGGTGCTCTCGGCGTGGCGTGGTCAATGTGGTCAACGACCGACTTCCATCGGAAGAGTATTGTACGTGAGAGGATGACAGCTGGGTCCACGATAGCCGCAAGGAAGTGCCTCCTTATTACGCGCAAAATAATTATTCCTGCACCTGACAACAAGGACCCACCGGATGGGCCACCGTATTTCGTGAAAAAACGTTTCCACCTGACTACTGGGACCCACCAGCTATATCTTCGCACGCAAGGAAGTGCCTGACAGTTGGGACCCACCTGGTCGAAGCGTACGTAGCGTTGTCATTCTGGACGCGAACGTGTACGTACATACTGGTCGATGTACAGTATGCACGTGTCATAGTAGAGGCATGCATGTAGCAAGTACACGTACATACAATGGCCAGTGTGCAAGAAAGAAAATACGGCCATGTACGTACATACGGGCGGGGTCTCGAATGCCTACTCATGCATACATATGGCTAGTGCTCGTGTACATGGCTGGGTCGGAACGGAGAAACTGCATCGTCGTCGTGTTCATGGGGAGCCAACGGAATGCGTCATGTTCATCGGGAGGCAATGGAACGCGTGGGAGCCAACCGGCATGGACAGAACAACCGATGGACACGAGACCTAGCGTACAGCAGAACGGAGGAAACGGCCTTGTGTTCGACCGGCCTCGGTCGAAACTGGATCCTGTTCATTGGGAGGGGTTCGGCGTACCGCAAAACGGAGGAAACGGACTTGTGTTGGACCTCCTACGGTCGAAACGGGGTCCTGTTGATTGGGAGGGGTGTCGCGTAGCGCAAAACGGAGGAAACAGACTTGTGTTGGACCACTACGGTCGAAATAGGGGTCCTGTTCATCGGAAGGGGTCTAGCATACCGCAAAACGGGACTCCATGGGATACTGTTCATCTGCACCATCGACCCCTCCAGCCTCGATGGGCTATTGTTCATCCACCATCGACCTCCTCCAGCCTCCACCTGTGACTATTCATCCACGGGCTCCTATTCATCCAGCCTCCACCGTGCGCTACTCCATCGGCTACTGTTCAACCAGCCCTCTCCACGGGCTCCTGTTCAACCACCCCTCCATGGGCTACTATTCATCCAGCGCTCCATCGTCTACTGTTCATCCAGCACTCCACGGGGTTGTCCTGTTCATCCAGCCCTCCATGGGGTCCTATTCATCCAGCCTCAACCGGCTCGATCGATCGGAGTCCTGTTCATCAGAGGCAACACCATGGGGTCCTGTGCATCCACCCCCACCTGGAACTATTCATCCAACCCCCCCAACAACGCTCACTGTTCATCCAGAGGCAGCGTCGATCGACTTCAGTTAGCAGCAGCAGCGAAGGAATCACTTGGGTTCAGTAATGTAGCTAGTGCAATCGCTCGAGTTTAGTTAGAGCCCAACGCCTCGCTCGGGTTCAGTTAGAGCCCAACACCTCACACACACGCGCGTACGTGTACGAGAGAAACGCGCATCGCTCGGCCCCCAACCACCCACCATAACCGGGAACTCCCTGAAATTTTCCAGGCCCTCGCTTCTACCATGGTTTTTTCCGTCATGGACGGCCCAAAGAATGTCATGCAGCTGCGTCTCCGGCCCGCCCAGGACAAAAAGCCCATTTTCTGGCATGATTTTTTGTCATAGAAGTAGGAGCCTACCACATCTATGATGATACCGGGTTTTGTCACAATTATCGTCATAGAAGTGTCATAAGTATGTCAGAAATTTTTTTTGTTCGGCCCAAATTGTCAAGGATGTGTCTTTTTTTGTAGTGTCTGTTCGGAATTCGTGAAGAGAGGCCAAACAGAGGATCGAATATTTCATAGGAGATGATTATACATGTCTATTTGAACAAAATAGGCTTCAAAGTTAGCGGCAGCCGCTCATACCGCCAAAGTATCCGAACTAAAGCGGAGGGTGGAGCAGGCCGATGAAGAGCTCATCCGCACAAACAAATGATTGGAGGATAAGCAAGGTATGTGATACCTATTCATATCTGAAATGATATGCCATACTGTTGTGTTATCTTGCTGAGTTTTATAATCATGCTCATAGCTGACGCGTCCGAGGTCGAGACCCTCAAGAACGCGCTGGTCGAGGCCAAGAAGGAGTTGGAGGAGGAGCGAGCCGCCCACCGAAAGCATGAGTCAAGAGTGGAGGAAGTCCAGCAAGAGCTCAAGGATGCCATAAGAAAATGTGAGTCCGTAGAGCGCAAGCTTTTGGATCGAGATTCCGAACTTGTTGAGGCCCTCCAAAGCGTGAAGACAGCCCGGGTTGAAGCCCAAGGCGCCTACCGGGAGACCCAAGAAGCAAAGCAGATCGCGGTGGGTAAGGCCTTTAACATGCATAGCAAATTTGTAAGGAGGAAGTACATATTACTGACCCGCGTTTGGACTTCTCCAGGGGCGTTTGTGGATCTACCCAGGAGTATTGCCGATGCTGTGGAGTTCTTCCGAGCCGAAGAGGGGAGTTCAATGGAGAAGTTGTTCTGGTCGTAGTACCTTGCACCAGAGCATCTGGTGCCCTTAGCGATCAGCTGAAGCATCTGACCGAGCTGCATAGGGTGGTCGAACTGTCCATGAAGGATGTTATAGTCTGACTTTGGCCATCCGAACCCATACCCGGAAGTTACTTCGGGCTCGTGAAGCGGCGCGTCAGTGCCTGTCCCGGCTTGATGCCATAAAGCAATCCGTCTAACACCCCGGATGTAAACTTCCATATTTGACAATGTATCCAACCTTGTTCTTCAACCAATTCCATTTGGGTTCAATCCTTTTTGGTCTCTTTTGTTTTGTTTGTTGGTTTGTACTTATTTCATTGTCTTGTCATTACTTGTCATCTTCTTTATGCACTTGCCATCTTATGTTGCATCATGGCCTCACCTTAGTGTTGCATTTGTGCTTCTTGTCATGTTGCATTTCATCATCCTCTTCATGCTCATTGTGTGATCCATACATGACCACCTCCATGCATCACCACCTCTCCTTCTCTTCTCTTTGTTTTTGCAAGTGCCATCTTGCCCTCCTCCATAAATGTTCATCTTCTCCCTATAAATCTTGCTACATGTCCAGAACCTCTGTGCCAAATCTCATGCATTTTGGAGATGTGTTGGTTAGGTTTAAAAATGCTCCAAGTTTGAATTATATTCAAACTTGTTTTATTTTTTCTACCTCTAAAACGCCCAAAGCAATTTATTCAAATAGGGTATAAATCCAGGGTCATTAGGATATTTTCATATCTCTTATATACATCTCCTACCTCCCTGACCTTTTTCCTTTCTACAGCTGTGATTTTAAATGTACAAATTTAAGAGGAAAAAGGAAAGGACCTTCCCAGCACAGCCACTTGGGCTTTTTCTCACACCCGGCCCAGCCATCCACTCACACCGGAGCCCAATCAGCCCACGCGTATAGGAGCCTCGTCCTCCTGCATGGCAGGCCATCCAGAGCAACCACGTCGGTGCAACAGATGATTTAACGGCCGGAGGTCGTCCCTAGACCCTATAAGAGATGTCCCTGGTTCCCTAGGGTCTCCCCTCGACGGATCCCCCTCCTCTTCTTCCCTCACCGCCGCCAAGTAAGGCTAGCCACGCCATGTCGTCGCCTGGTCCACCATGCTCCAGTTGAGCAAGAGCTCGAGCTCGGGGTAGCCACTCTGACCGCGTCCAATCTCTTCTGCCGCCGTGGGGGAGTCCGCCAAGTCCCCCTACGTCTCCTTCCATGACGCACGCAACCATAGGGCCTCCAGATTGACTCCCTCGGTCGTCTTCTTCCTCTGCTTCGCCGATAGCAGCCCCACCAAGTTCAGAGCTCCCTCTCATCGCCTCTAGCGCGTCTCCGTCGACCCCGTCGTGTCCTAGGGAGAGTTGGGTAACGCACCTCCCTCTCCATCTCTTTCCATGGCATGTAGAACCACGTAGAACTCGCCCGATCAATGTATTCGCCGTGCTCGCAATGCTCCAACGATCTCTGTAGTTTTAGTTGCATATGTTTTGCTGCTGCACGTGCACACGCGCACTCGCGCTCTCCCGTGTTCCCACATGCTCGCGCATGCTCGCTCGCCGCGCCCGTAGCTCTGCATGCATCTGCACCCGCGCGTGCACCATGCCTACTTGCGCCGCTCGCTCGCCGTGCCGTGCCGCACCCGAGACAAGCTTGAGCTCGTGCTCGAGCACTGCAAGCACGCGCCTTCCACAGCCGCTCCGCAAGCACACCCTGGCGATGCCTTCCAGTTCCGCACCCCCGCCGATGACCCTCTGCTCCGGTGGTCGCCGCCGTTGCCCACCGGTGCCGTCACAATCTTCCCTGTGCGGTGGAGAAGAAGGCTCGACCTTCCAGTGCTTCAAAATAGGCCGAGCCCCTTCCTGGTTATGTACACATGCATAGACCGACTGGTTTCTCTAACGCGCTCTGAAATAGGAGGTCTCGGGTTCTAGTCCCAGGGGTGTGCGACCTCTTTTAGTTTTTCTTTCGTGGTGCTGACAGGTGGACCCCTTTGGTCAGTCACACACGCACCTAGGCCCACTTGTCACCCCCCCCCCCGCCGTTTCTTTTTTTCTTTTATACCGCAGCGAATTTCTAGTTCTGGAAAGATGACATTTCCATTTCCAGCAAGTCCATTTCTGGACGTTTCCAAATATGGAAAATGCCATTTCTGTCTATTTCCATTTAGGGCAGTATTTCTCCTATAGCTTTTTTGGGTTTTTTTTACATTAACCTAGACATATTATAAATGTTTTTGGGGTACAAAAACCCCACCAATCCAGTGGTGGCATTAGTTTTTGCATTTGAGCAAGTTCATGAACATGTCATTTTACATCATGATGATTTTTTGTCATTTTTGTGTGATTTAATTAAAATATGCTATGAGGTTGTTTGGCACATGTATAGCTTCATTTTCATTCCTACTCCATGTTAGAATTTATTCCATGTTAATTAGTGCACTATGATGAGTGTCACAAGCCTACAAATTTGCTATCATGATATGTTTTTGCCATGTCCTGAAATTTCACTGTCTGAATCTGTTTATAAAACTTGCTATATATGCATGGGTATAATCATATTTTATGTTCCTTTTTGGCCCATGATCAGTAAGGGAGTTTTGTTCTATGTGTTTAGTAGAAGCATTCCATGCCTTTGTTTGCCATGATATGTTGTTGTAGCATGTTGTTTGCTTGCTCTAAACATTGCTTCTTAATGTTATTTTGACATGTTTAGTATTTTCTCGAAGTCTGTGAAGCTGATATCTTTTGCACTTTTGCCATGCTTGTTTGAACCCGTTCTAGTGTGATTTAGCCGTAGTTCAGTGTTCATGTTTTGTCAAGCATCTCTTGTACATCACTACCATATGCTTTGTTGGTATGTTGGACTGAGTAGCTTAGCTTCTTGTTGCATTCTAAGTGCCATCATGCTATTAATCACAGTTTTGCACCATTCTTTTGTTGCTTGTCATTTGCGAATCGTGCATCCATTTCCGGTGATCCTTATATCGATTTCGACCGAAATCACCTCATCTTTCTAGCGGCATACTTGGTTTTCCAAGTTGATGCCTTGATCATTCTTTCCCTTCCGTTGCACGCATATGCTATGCATATCATATCTTGCATATCATGCCATCTATTGTATCATGTTGCTTGTGCATTGCACCGTGATTGATTGTTGTTCCGTTGCTTGTGTTCTTGCCTTGGGTAGAGTCGGGAGACAAGTACGTGAACGAGGAACCTATTGAGTACGCTAACGAGGATCAAGCTTTCAACAACTCTGAGAACATGGCAGGCAAGATGACCATACCCTCGATATCACTTTTATCTTTGCTTGCTAGTTGTTCGTTCTATCGCTATGTCGTGCTACCCACCACTTGTTATATCATGCCTCCCATATTGCCATGTCAAGCCTCTAACCCACCTTCCTAGAAACCATTCTTTGGCTATGTTACAGCTTTTGCTAAACCCCTCTTATAGCGTTGCTAGTTACAGGTGAAGTTGAAGTTTGTTCCATGTCGAAACATGGATATGTTGGGATATCATATTATCTCTTTTTTAACTAATGCATCTATATACTTGGTAAAGGGTGGAAGGCTCGGCCTTTTGCCTGGTGTTTTGTTCCACTCTTGCCACCTTAGTTTCCGTCATACCAGTGCTATGTTCCTTGATTTTGCGTTCCTTACGCGGTTGGGGTTATGGGACCCCCTTGACAGTTCGCTTTGAATAAAAATCCCCCAGCAAGGCTCAACCTTGGTTTTAATATTTGCCACCTAAGCCTTTTCCCTTGGGTTCTCACGAGCCGGAGTGTGACACCCCGAGACCGTTGCGCCAGGTGTCTTCCAGTTATTCGTTGTTGGTTCCTTATCATTTGCTTGCATGTCATATTTTTCATATCATGTCATCATGTGCATTGCATCACCATGTTTTCAAAAACTTGCATCTGTCCCGGTCTCCTCATTCCTTCCGTTGTCCGTTCTGAGCCCAACCACACTTGCACGCGCCCGCGGCATGTCCGAAATATTATTTTATAAGTGGCCGGGAAATGTTCTCGGAATGGGATGAGAGTTGACGTGTGGTCTTATTATAGTGTAGATAGAACGCCTGTCAAGTTTCATCGCATTCGGAGATCATTTGATGCCCCAACGGATAACTATAGCGGTAGTATAGCCGGTCTAACATCGGACGTTTTCGGTCTCCGGAGACAGATGCCGGGCCCTCTCTCTCTCTTCTCGCCCTCGCAGTCTCGCCACAGCCCACCTAGTCCATCCTCCTTCCCCTCTTCGCTTCCAGAGTTGTCCGATGCGATCGCATGGTCCGAAACCTTCTCTGCTCAGTGCATCAACCCCCCTCGCGCGTGCGTCCGGAAAGCTATCCCGGACCCGACCCGGGCAGTCGCCACCGTTGTGTCCGGATCATCCCCAAACGTCTACAAAGTATCACCGTTTTATTATTTGGACTCCCTAGCCTATTCTTTCTGAACCGTCCGATTTCGATCGGAGGATCCAAACTCCTTTTTTTCCTTATATTTATAGACCACCACCTACCAAATCTAGCCTAACCCTAAAACCTACGAGGCTTGTCCCTCCCCGCCGCCACTCCTCTCCCACATCGGGATCCCCTCCCGATCCAGTTCCACCCGAGATGAATCGCAGCAACCACTTTTCCTTCCTCGTGTTCAGATCCCACCAAATCCATCCCCGTAGCCATCCTCTGCTCCCTCCGCAGCCGATGCAGGCCCTTCCTCGTTCCTTGGCACCGCCAAGTCGTGCCCTCGCAGGACCCGTCGCCCCGCCAAGTACCTCGCAGGAGCACCTGCTGCCAAGTCCACCCGCTGCGCCATACAGGAGAGGAGCTCCCCTCAGCGACGCCCAAACCCATCCATCTGCAGCGCCATGGCCTTCGTTGACTTTCTGCCCGCGCCGGTGCCATAGCCCGCTCCAGATCCAGCCGGCCTCCGCCAAGTCGCAGCTCCTTCGGATTCCGGCGTTCAGGTCCTCCCCCGCAGCCAACCTGCCTGTTCTCGGCCTCTTCGCTGTGCTCTGCCGTCCTCTGCCCGGCGACTAGCACAGCAGCAACCGCCATGGAGCCCCCTGCCTGCGCCATGGATCCGTGCCCAGCCGTCCTTCCATGCGCTGTTCTTCGCGCGCTGGACCTCCCCAACCTTGCCGGAGCCCCGCGTCCAAGCCCCGTCGACCCCTCCGGGACCTGCTGCTGCCGCCAAGTCCGCCTATTGCGGCCTCTACTTCCTCTACCCCGTGCTCTGCCCGAGTCTCCCCTGCTTCGCCAAGCCATCATCTCCGGCCAAAGCGTCTTCCTCGCGTAGAATCTCGTCGCCCCGCCATGTTCCTGGAGCCACAGTGCCCGCTCATCCTCAAGTTCACAGGCGTGAGCATCCCACGTTGTAGTTTCCGTCCCGGGTGCCGAGACCTGTTCGTCTGCACTCTGGAGCGAGCGCGCCCGTGCGCATTGACCCTCTCCTGATCGAGCTGGGCTGCCAGATCCATCGGTCCAGCACCCCCCTTGCCTTGCCAGGCCCAATGTGAGGAAGCCCATCTTCTGGTTGTCCCTGCGCATTGTTGGGCTAGTCAATTTTGGCCCTTGTTGTTTTTTTTGCTGACCTGCGATTTTACTTTTTATTCCTGAGACTGCAGTTTTACAGAAAAACCCTCCATGTTCATGCATTTAATATCTCACAAACCGTGCATTGGATTAAAATAAGTTATATATGAAATATGCTTAGAATCTTGTCTAGTTTCATAATTTGCAACTTTCATGCAAGTTTGAAATGTTTAAATTGTTGTTTGGTTTAATTTGCCTATTGCGATGTTAAAATGCTTTAATTCATAACTTTTTAACAATAACTCGGTTTGTAACAAACTTTATATGTAAATGGGGTGGGAAAATGCCTAGTTTAACATGATGCACTCATCTAGCATGTTTAACAACTCTAAAATTGTGTTTAGGGCAGAACAGTACCAAACCTAATATATGCATATGAGGAGTTTCCGAACTTGTTGTTTTGTTGTTCCGACCTGATTTAAACTTGCCTAGATTAGATAGTTTCATCATGCTTCACCCCTTGCCATGCTAACAACATTTAATCTTGTTGGGTACATAAACGAGAGAGAACTAAATAAGTCATGTGGTGTTTTCTTCAATATGCAACTCCGTTGCATATTGAGCTCCACTTAATTTGTAGGATTGTTTGTGCACTTTGCCATGCCATGCCATGTATCATTAAACCGGACATGCATCATACTGGTTTGCGCATCGTGCCATGCTTATGTGATGATTGTTTACTATGTTGTTTCCTTTCTTTCCGGTGTACTTCTTCTCGGTAATCCAGTAACGTTGCGTTTGTGAGGATCCATTGGCTACGCCCGTTTGTCTTCTTCTTGGACTCGTTCTTCTTCCTTGCGGGATCTCAGGCAAGTTGACCATACCCTCGAAATCACTTCTATCTTTGCTTGCTAGTTGCCCGCTCTTTTGCTATGCCTATGCTGCGATACCTACCACTTTCTTATCATGCCTCCCATATTGTTGAATCAAGCCTCTAACCCACCTTGTCCTAGCAAACCGTTGTTTGGCTATGTTACCGCTTTGCTCAGCCCCTCTTATAGCGTTGTTAGTTCCAGGTGAAGATTGGAGTATGTTCCATGTTTGGAACATGGTTATTTGTTGGGATATCACAATATCTCTTATTTAATTAATGCATCTATATACTTGGTAAAGGGTGGAAGACTCGGCCTTATGCCTGGTGTTTTGTTCCACTCTTGCCGCCCTAGTTTCCGTCATATCGGTGTTATGTTCCTGGATTTTGCGTTCCTTACGCGGTTGGGTTATAATGGGAACCCCTTGACAGTTCGCCTTGAATAAAACTCCTCCAGCAAGGCCCAACCTTGGTTTTACCATTTGCACTAACAACCTATAACCTTCCCTTGGGTTTTCACGAGCCCGAGGGTCATCTTTATTTTAAACCCCCCGGGGCCAGTGCTCCTATGAGTGTTGGTCCGAAATGGGCAGCCTGCGGGGCCAACTCGGGGCAACTCAAGGGTTGGTTTTACTCATAGCTTGACCTATCCAGTGTGCCCTGAGAACGAGATATGTGCAGCTCCTATCAGGATTTGTCGACGCATCGGGCGACTTTGTTGGTCTTGTTTTAGCATTGTCTAAATGTCTTGTAACTAGGATTCCGAGTCTGATCGGGTCTTCCCGCTAGAAGGAATATCCTTCATTGACCGTGAGAGCTTGTGATGGGCTAAGTTGGGACACCCCTGCAGGGACTAAAACTTTCGAAAGTCGTGCTCGCGGTTATGGGCAGATGGGAATTTTTTAATGTCCGGTTGTAGAAAACTTGAAGTTTAACTTAATTAAAATGCATCAACCATGTGTGTAACCATGATGGTCTCTTTCCGGCGGAGTCCGGGAAGTGAACACGGTGTTGGAGTAATGCTTGACGTAGGTTGTTCTAGGATCACTTCTTGATCATAGTTGTTCGACTGTGCTTTGCCTTCTCTTCTCGCTCTCATTTGCGTACGTTAGCCACCATATATGCTAGTCGCTTGCTGCAGCTCCACCTCATACCATTACCTTACCTATAAGCTTAAATAGTCTTGATCGCGAGGGTGTGAGATTCTGAGTCCCCGTGACTCACAGATACTTCCAAAACCAGCTTGCAGGTGCCGTTGAACCGTGCAGATGACGCAACCAAGCTCTAGGAGGAGCTCGATGAAGATCTTGTCCTTTATGTTGTTTCGTTCTAGTCGATCAGTAGTGGAGCCCAGTTGGGTCGATCGGGGTTCAGTGTAGCATTTGGGGTAGTCTTCTTTTATTTTGGTTCCGTAGTCGGACCTTGATTGTATCTGGATGTTGTAATGCTTTATTCATGTATTATGTGAAGTGGCGATTGTAAGCCAACTATGTATCACTTTCCCTTATGCATTACATGGGTTGTGTGAAGATTACCTCACTTACGACATTGCTTTCAATGCGGTTATGCCTCTAAGTCGTGCTTCGACACGTGGGAGATATAGCCGCATCGAGGGCATTACATGGAGGGTCATCTTTATTTTAACCCCCCCGGGCCAGTGCTCCTCTGTGTGTTGGTCTGAACTAAGCCGCCTGCGGCGCCACCTCGGTGAAATTGGAGAGCTGGTGTTACTCGTAGCTTGTCTCATCTGGTGTGCCCTGAGAACGAGTTATGTGCAGCTCCTATCGGGATTTGTCAGCACGGTCGGGTGGTCTTGCTGGTCTTGTTTTACCATTGTCAAAATGTCTTGTAACTGGGATACAGAGACTGATCGGGTCTTTCCGGAAAAAGTAATATCCTTCGTTGAGCGTGAGAGCTTGTGATGGGCTAAGTTGGGACACCCCTGCAGGGTATAAACTTTCGAGAGCTGTGCCCGTGGTTTTGTGGCAGATGAGAATTTATTAATATCTGGTTGTAGATAACTTGACACTTGACTTAATTAAAATGCATCAACCGCGTGTGTATGCGTGATGGTCTCTTTTCGGCGGAGTCTGCGAAGTGAACATGGTCTTGTGTTACTCTTGAACATAAGTAGTTCCAGGATCACTTCTTGGTCACTTATAGCTTCCCGACCATTGCGTAGCTTATCATCTTACTCTCATTTGTGTATGTTAGCCACCATACTTGCTTAGTGCTTGTTGCAGCTCCACCTCATTACCACATCCTACCCATAAGCTTAAGTAGTCTTGATCTCGCGGGTGTGAGATTGCTGAGTCCTCGTGGCTCACGGATACTTCCCAAATAGTTGCAGGTCCCGACGATACCAGTGCAAGTGATGCTACCGAACTCAAGTGGGAGTTCAACGAGGACCTTGGTTGTTACTATGTTTCGTTTCCCGATGATCAGTAGTGGAGCCCAGTTGGGACGATCGGGGATCTAGCATTTGGGGTTTGTCATCCTTTTATTCAGATTTGACCGTAGTCGGTCTATCAGTGTATTTGGATGATGTATGAATTATTTATGTATTGTGTGAAGTGGAGATTGTAAGCCAACTCTTTATCCCATTCTTATTCAGTACATGGGATTGTGTGAAGATTGTCCCTCTTGCGACTAAACGACCGTGCGGTTATGCCTCTAAGTCGTGCCTCGACACGTGGGACATATAGCCGCACCGTAGGAGCCCCCTGCTTGATCAAATCATTGATGTTGTTGAGTCTAGAACAAAATGTTTTGAGTCTTAGGATTATATATATTGGAGAGTAGGATTCTTTTTACTCCTCAGTCCTTCCGTCACTCTAGTGAGGCCTCCTAACGTAGAAGTTTTGACTTTCCTCTCCTCAAATTTGACAAAAAGAATTTTTAGAATCACACGGGTATCTTGGAATCATTCTAATATTCTTGTGACGAGAACATTGTTCTTGGTGCCTCCTGACATTTAGGGGTTGTGGTAGTGTCCCGGGGAGTTGAGCTCCGAGGTGTTGTCGTAACAATTTTATCGTTGCAGTTCTGGAATACCTGAGTTCGCCTACATCAAAAATCTCTTTTATGTAGTTGTTGGTGAGATAACCTCGACGCCACCCAGGACTAGGGCGGGAGTTCGGGAGTATTGCCTTAACTTGTATAACGGATTCTCTTCGAAGGTTGAGGTACATGATTTCCGAAGGTTTCTTGGTTATGTGTTGAAGGATGGATACAGCTGGATGTAGGGATTGTTAGTTTGGGTGAGATATTATGCTTCCCCTGTATCCTCAACACCTGATTGCATAACCAGAAAGTTTCGGGAGTTTATAGGTGTGAATTCAAGTAGCTCTAGTATTTCTTCCCGCAGATATTTGGTTTGTGATTGGGTAATCCCTACCACTTATTTGTTCCAGCCATACCTTGTTGCTTTATTCATCTACCTTCATCTAAGTGGCTTCTCACCTTAATGGACATGTGATGATTTACTTTGGAATTCATTCATTCATCCTTGTTCAAAGACTATATGTTGCCATTTCTATCCGTTGATTCAACTTGTCTATCTGTCTATCAAGATTCTAACGGATGTCACCCTCTTCAGTATGGCTCCTCCAACGCGTCTGAATTCGGATCGCAATGATGGGAATCAGTCGAACCCTCCGCCACCACCTTCACCTCCGTAGGCATGGCAAGTTGTCATGGCAGCCACCAACGCCAACACTCAGATGCTTTTGCAACTCTTGCAAGAGCGCAACCGAGGTTAAGGCAACCAAGGAAATCAAGGCCAAGGGAATTTCAACAATCAGCCTCAGTTTGCTACCCTCAACCAGTTCCTCGCAAACCAGCCGAAGTCTTTCAGCAACTGTGTCGAGGCCACAGACACCGACGATTATCTCGTGGACATCTGCAAGCATTTTTAATGTAGCAATGTCAGGCCTGAGGACTTTGTCAAGTTTGCTTTGTTTCAACTCAAGGACCAAGCTGCTGATTGGTATCAATAATACAGAGATTCCAGAGGAGGTCATGTGATTACCTGGGATGATATCCGCCGAGACTTCAAAGCTCATCATATTCCAACAAGTGTTGCTGAGAGCAAGCGTGAGGAGTTCCACAATCTCAAGCAAGGCAGCATGTCTGTGTATCAATACAATATCCAGTTTCAAAAACTTGCTCGCTTCACTAAACAAGACGTTCCTGATGAAAAGAGCATGATCTATCAATTTAGAGATGGCCTCAAAGAAGATCTGCAGTTAGCCCCCGTGCTTCTTGAGCCAACTGAGTTCGATCAATTCTATAACATGGCACTCAAGCAAGAAGCTGCTCAGCTCAAGTGTGAGGCTTCTAAGAAGAGAGTCAGGGACGCAGTTCGGTCTTCTTCTTCATCACAAGTGGTAGCTAAGCAAGAGAAGTTATGGCTGCCTCCTCCTCCGTTTTTCCAGCCCTACTAGCAGAAGAGCAAAGGTGGCAATGGATCTTCCCACCCACCCAACCCAGGCCATCAGAACAAATCTCAGTCTCAAGCTCCAAGCTCAAGTGCTCCTTATCATCGCCCGCTCTCAGAAGTGACTTGCAACAAGTGTCAGCAGAAAGGTCACTATTGAAACAAGTGCCTCAACCAAAGGTGCCTTCCGCCTGCTCCGCCTATGAGATCGGCAAGCAATGCAGTGGTCAAGCATAGTTCCAAGTTTGCAAATGTGAACATGTTGAATGCAGCTCAAGCAGAGGATTCTTCAGAAGTGATCATGGGTAATCTTCCAGTTAATGATATTCCTGGAAAAGTCTTATTTGATACCGGTGGATCGCATTCTTTCATGTCATATCCATTTGCATCGAAGCACAATTTTGACACAGAGGTTCTACCTAGAGCATTGCAAGTTATTTATCCACCTAAGCATTTGAGATCTAGCATGTTGGTTCCAAATGTCGGTATCAACATGGGCAACTACAAATTTATGTCTTCTTCAATTGTTCTTGGTGACTCGGATATTGATCTAATTCTCGGCATGGACTGGCTTTCTAAGCACAAGGCTCAAATTGATTGTGCTGCTAGAGAGATTCAATTAACACACTCTTCTGAGGATGTGATCATCTATGCCGCTCGTGATGAAACCATTCGACTTTTTTCTTGCAATGAGAAGGGAGACTTGAATGCCATCTCTCAGATTCCAGTCATTTGTGAATACCAAGATGTCTTTCCAGAAGAGCTTCCGGGAATGCCTCCTCACCGGCCAGTTGAATTCGTTATCGATCTTGAGCTTGCCACGGAACTCGTTTGTAAACGTCCTTAGAAGCTTGGACCAGAGGAGTTGAAGGAATTGAAGAAACTGCTCGATGAACAAGAGCGTCTGTGTGTGATCAGACCGAGTTCATCTCCATGGGGTTGTGGTGTTGTTTTTGTCCAGAAGAAGGATGGCACGGACCGACTTTGTGTCGACAACCGTCCATAGAACAAGAAGACAATAAAGAACAAGTATCCACTTCCCAACATCAATGAGCTATTCGAGCAACTTAATGGTGCTAAAGTTTTCTCCAAGCTTGACCTCCGCATGGGTTATCATCAGATTCGCATTTGTGAAGAAGATATCCCCAAGAGAGCATTCAGAACATGCTATGGTTCTTATGAATATACTAACATGTCTTTCGGCCTTGTCAATGCTCCTCCAACGTTCTCTCGCATGATGAACTTCATCTTCAACACTTACACAAATGATTTTGTCCTGGTGTATCTCGATGATATCTTGGTCTTCTACAAGAATATGGAGGATCATGCCAAGCATTTGAGATTGGTGCTCGACAAACTCAGAGAGCATCAATTATATGCGAAGTTTTCTAAGAGTGAGTTTTGGCTTGATAAAGTTCTTTACCTTGGTCATATCATCTCCGCCAAGGGCATCGCTATTAATCCCGAGAAGGTGTCCACAATTGTGAACTGGGAAGCTCCTCAGAATGTCAAACAGCTTTGTAGTTTTCTTGGACTTGCAAGCTTTTGTCGAAGATTCGTTGAGAATTTCTCAAAGATTGCAAAGCCTCTTTCCAACCTCCTCCAGAAGCATGTCAAGTATGTCTAGACACCTGAATGTGACGTTGCTTTCAACACCCTCAAAGAGAAGCTAGTCACGGCTCCTGTCTTAACTCCTCCTAACGAATCCAAACCATTCGAAGTTTTCTGTGATGCTTCCTTGCAAGGTCGCGGCGCTGTGTTAATATAAGAGAAGAAAATTGTGGCTTATACCTCTCGTCAGTTCAAGCCCAACGAAAGGAACTACCCCACTCACGATCTTGAGTTGGCACTGCATTAATAACATGGAGACATCTCTTGTTGGGAAGGAAAGTGGACATTTTCACATATCACAAGAGCCTCAAGTACATCTTCACTCAACCCAACCTCAACCTCAGGCAGATTCGTTGGGTCGAAATGATTCTAGAATACAATCCAAGTATTGAATATACACCAGGCAAGGCCAATGTCATTGCAGATGCTTTGAGCAGGAAGGCTTACTACAACATCTTAATTCTCAAGCCCTTTCAATCGGACCTTTGTGAAGCTTTCCGCAAACTAAATCTCCAAGTTGTTCCTCAAGTCTTTCTTGCCAACCTTCAAATCTCTCCTATTTTGTAAGATCAAATTCATGAGTCACAACTCCTTGATACCATGGTGAAGAAGGTGAAACATGGTATTGCCAAGGGCCTCTCCAAATACAAGTGCTATCGCATTGATTAGAAATACACTCTATTCTTCGAGGACTAGATTGTGGTTCATAAACGTGATCTAAGGAAGGTCATAATGAACGAGGCGTACAATTCTCTTCTGTCCATTAATCCTGGAAGTACGAAGTTGTGCCATGACCTCAAGAAGTCGTATTGGTGGACTCAAATGAAGCGAGTGATTGCTCAGTTCGTGAATGAATGTGATGTCTGCAGAAGGGTGAAAGCAGAACACCAACGACCAGCTGGTCTCCTCGAACCTCTTGCTATTCCTGAATGGAAGCTTGACCATATCGAGATGGACTTCGTTACTGGGTTTTCTAAGTCCAAGCGTGAAAATGATGCTATCTTCGTTGTCATTGACAAGCTTACAAAAGTGGATCATTTCCTTCGAATCAAAGAATCTATCACAGGAGCTCAGTTGGCAGAGCTATACACCTCCAGGATTGTCTCCTGGCATGGTATTCCGCAATTGATCTCTTCAGACCGCGGAAGCATTTTCACCTCCAAGTTCTGGGACTCCTTCTGGAAGGCCATGGGCACCAACATTCGCTTCAGCATAGCTTTACATCCTCAAACTAGTGGCCAAGTCGAGCGAGTCAATCAAATCCTTGAAGATATGCTCATGGCTTGTGTCATCTCTTTCGGTATGAAGTGGGAAGATTGTCTTCCATATGCCGAGTTATCTTACAACAATAGCTTCCAAGCGAGTTCGGGCAAGGCACCATTCGAGATTCTCTATGGCAGGAAGTGTCGCACTCCTCTCAATTGGTCAGAGACTGGTGAACGCCAACTTCTTGGCAAGGACTTGATCACAGAGGCTGAAGAAATGAGTAAAGTCATCCGTGAAAATCTCAAAGCCGCACAATCACGCCAGAAGAGTTACTATGATAGCAAGCACCGTGACTTGGCTTTCGAGATCGGAGACCATGTCTACCGACGCGTTTCTCCAATGAAAGGCACTCGTCGCTTCGGTATCAAAGGGAAGCTTGCCCCTAGATACGTGGGTCCTTTCAAGATCATTGGTAAAAGAGGCAACCTCACCTATCAACTTGAGCTTCTGTCCAACTTCGCAAACGTGCACAATGTGTTTCACATGTCACAACTTTGCAAGTGCTTTAAGACCCCTGATTGCACTATCAACTTCGAAGAGATTGATCTCCAAGAAGATCTATCTTATCATGAGCATCCCGTTGCTATTCTTGAAGAAACCAAGTGAAAGACCTGCAACAAGTCAATCAAATTCCTGAAAGTGAAGTGGTCACACCATTCCGATCGAGAAGCCACCTGGGAACGCGAGGATCACCTCTGTTCCGAATATCTGGAGTTCTTTCAGTCCTAGATCTCGGGACGAGATCCTCTTGTAGTGGTGGAGTGTTGTAACACTACGGATATAAACTTCCATATTTGACAATGTATCAAACCTTGTTCTTCATCCAATTCCATTTGGGTTCAATCCTTTTTGGTCTCTTTTGTTTTGTTTGTTGGTTTGTACTTATTGCATTGTCTTGTCATTACTTGTCATCCTCTTTATGCACTTGCCATCTTATGTTGCATCATGGCCTCACCTTAGTGTTGCATTTGTGCTTCTTGTCATGTTGCATTTCATCATCCTCTTCATGTGCATTGTGTGATCTATACATGACCACCTCCATGCATCACCACCTCTCCTTCTCTTCTCTTCTCTTTCTTTTTGCAAGTGCCATCTTGCCCTCCTCCATAAATGTTCATATTATCCCTATAAATCTTCCTACATGTCCAGAACCCGTGTGCCAAATCTCATGCATTTTGGAGTTGTGTTGGTTAGGTTTAAAAATGCTCCAAGTTTGGATTGTATTCAAAATTATTTTATTTTTTTCTACCTCTAAAACGCCCAAAGAAATTTATTCAAATAGGGTATAAATCCAGGGTCATAAGGATATTTTCATATCTCTTATATACATCTCCTACCTCCCTGACCTTTTTCCTTTCTATAGTTGTGATTTTAAATGTACAGATTTAAGAGGAAAAAGGAAAGGACCTTCCCAGCACATCAACTTGGGCTTTTTCTCACACCCGGCCCAGTCATCCACTCACACCGCAGCCCAATCAGCCCACGCGTACAGGAGCTTCGTCCTCCTATACGTCAGGCCATCCATAGCAGCCACGTCGGCACACCAGATGATTTGACGGCCGGAGCTTGTCCCCGGTGCCCTAGGGTCTCCCCTCAAATGATCCCCCTCCTCTTTTTCCATCGCGACCGCCAGGTAAGGCTAGCCACGCCACACCGTCGCCTTGTCTACCATGCTCCAGCTGAGCAAGAGCTCGAGCTCGGGGTAGCCTCTCTGACCGCGTCCGACCTCTTCTGTCGCCGTGGGGGGGGGTCCGCCAAGTCCCCCTACGTCTACTTCCATGACGCTCGTGACTACAAGGCCTCCAGATCGACTCCCTCGGTCGTCTTCTTCCTGTGCTTCATGGACAGCAGCCCCACCAAGTTCAGAGCTCCCTCTAGTCACCTCCAGCGCGTCTCCGTCGACCCCGTCGTGTCCTAGGGTGAGCTGGGTAAGGCACCTCCCTCTCCATTTCTTTCCATGGCGTGTAGAACCCCGTAGAACTCGCCCGATCCACGTCTTGGCCATGCTTGCAGTGCTCCGGCGATCTCTGAAGTTTTAGTAGCGCATGTTTTGCTGCTGCACGTGCACCCGCGCACTCGTGCTCTCCCCTGTTCCCTCAAGCTCGCGCACGCTCGCTCGCTGGCCGCGCCCGTAGCCCCGCATGCATCTGCACCGCGTGCGCACCATGCCTTCTTGCGTCGCTCGCTCGTCGTGTCGTGCTGCACCCGAGACGAGCTCGAGCTCGTGCTCGGGCACCGCAAGCCTGCGCCTTCCACAGCCGCTCCGCGTGCACATCCTGGGCCTGCCTTCAAGTACCGCACACCCGCCAGTGACCCTCTGCTCTGGTGGTCGCCGCCATTGCCCGCCGGCGCCGTCATCATCCTCCCCGTGCGGTGGAGAAGAAGGCTCGACCTTCTAGTGCTTCAAAATAGGCCAAGCCCCTTCCTGGTCACGTACACATGCATATACCGACAGGTTGCTCCAGCGCACTCTGAAGCAGGAGGTCTCGGGTTTGAGTCCCAGGGGCGTGTGACCTCTTATTTTTCTTTAGTGGTGCTGACAGGTGGACCCCTTTCGTAAGTCACACACGCACCTAGGGCCACTTGTCAAACCCCCTGTTTCCTTTTTTTTCTTTTATACCCCAGCGAATTTCAAGTTCTAAAGATGCCATTTCCATTTCGGGCAAGTCCATTTCTGGACGTTTCCAAATAAGGAAAATGCCATTTCTGTCTACTTCCATTTAGGGCAATATTTCTCTTATAGCTTTTGTGGGTATTTTTACAGTAACCTAGACATATTATATATGTTTTGGGTGTACAAAAACCCCACCAATCCAGTGGTGGCATTAGTTGTTGCATTTGAGCAATTTCATGAACATGTCATTTTACATCATGATGATTTTTGTCATTTTTGTGTGATTTAATTCAAATATGTTATGAGGTTGTTTGACACATGTATAGCTTCATTTTCATGCCTACTCTATGCTAGAATTTATTCCATGTTATTTAGTGCACTTTGATGAGTGTCACAAGCCTGCAAAGTTGCTATCATGATCTGTTTTTGCCATGTCTTGAAATTTCACTAAGGCTGAATCTGTTTATAAACCTTGCTATGTCTGCATGGGTATAATCATATTTTTTGTGCCTTTTTGGCCCATGATACGTAAGGGAGTTTTGTTCTATGGGTTTAGTAGAAGCGTGCCATGCCTTTGTTTTTCATGATATGTTCCTATAGCATGTTGTTTGCTTGCTCTAAACATTCCTTCCTGATGCTGTTTTGACATGTTTAGTATTTCCTCTAAGTCTGTGAAGCTGATATCTTTTGCACTTTTGCCATGCTTGTTTGAACCTATTCTAGTGTGATTTAACCGTAGCTCACTATTCATGTTTTGTCAAACATCTTTTGTACATCACTGCCATATGCTTTGTTGCTATGTTGGAGTGCAGTAGCTTAGTTTCTTGTTGCATTCTAAGTGCCATCATGCTGTTAATCACAGTTTAGCACCATTCTTGTGTTGCTTGTCATTTGTGAATCATGCATCCGTTTCCGGTGATCCTTATATTGATTTCGACCGAAATCACCTCATCTTTCCAGCGGCATACTTGGTTTGCCAAGTTAATGCCTTGATCATTCTTTCTCTTTCGGAGCACGCATATGCATTGCATATCATGCCATGTATTGCATCATGTTGCTTGTGCATTGCAACGTGATTGATTGTTGTTCCATTGCTTGTGTTATTGCTTTGTGTAGAGCCAGGAGACGAGTACGTGAACGAGGAACCTGTTGAGTACGCTAACGAGGATCAAGCTTTCGACAACTTTGAGAACATTGTAGGCAAGATGACCATACCCTCGATATCACTTCTATCTTTGCTTGCTAGTGGCTCGTTCTATCGCTATGTCACGCTACCTACCACTTGTTATATCATGCCTCCCATATTGCCATGTCAAGCCTCTAACCCACCTTCCGAGCAACTATTGTTTGGCTATGTTACCGCTTTTGCTCAGCCCCTCTTATAGCGTTGCTAGTTGTAGGTGAAGTTGTAGTTTGTTCCATGTTGGAACATGGATATGTTGGGATATTATATTATCTCTCTTTTAACTAATGCATCTATATACTTGGTAAAGGGTGGATGGCTCGGCCTTTTTCCTGGTGTTTTGTTCCACTCTTGCCGCCTTAGTTTGCATCATACCGGTGTTATGTTCCTTGATATTGCGTTCATTACACGGTTGGGGCTATGGGACCCCTTTGACAGTTCGCTTTGAATAGAACTCCTCCAGCAAAGGCCAACCTTGGTTTTAACATTTGCCACCTAAGCCTTTTCCCTTGGGTTTTCGCGAGCCTGAGGGTCATCTTTATTTTAACCCCCCGGGCCAGTGCTCCTCCGAGTGTTGGTCTGAACCGAGCCGCCTGCGGGGCCACCTAGGGGAAACTCGAGCGCTGGTGTTACTCGTAGCTTGTCTCATCGGGTGTGCCCTGAGAACGAGATATGTGTAGCTCCTATCGTGATTTGTCGGCACAGTCGGGTGGTCTTGCTGATCTTGTTTTACCATTGTCGAAATGTCTTGTACCCTGGATTCCGAGACTGATTGGGTATTTCTGGGAGAAAGAATATCCTTCATTGACCGTGAGAGCTTGTGATGGGCTAAGTTGGGACACCCCTGCAGGGTATAAACTTTCGAGAGTCGTGCCCGAGGTTATGTGGAAGATAGGAATTTGTTAATATCCGGTTATAGATAACTTGATAGTTGACTTAATTAAAATGCATCAACCGCGTGTGTAGCCATGGTGGTCTCATTTCGGCGGAGTCCGGGAAGTGAACACGGTCTTGTGTTATGCTTGAACGTAAGTAGTTTCAGGATCACTTCTTGACCACTAATAGCTTCCCGACCGTTGCGTAGCTTCTCATCTTACTGTCATTTGCGTATGTTAGTCACCATACTTGCTTAGTGCTTGCCGCAGCTCCACCTCATTACCACATTCTACCCATAAGCTTAAATAGTCTTGATCTCGCGGGTGTGAGATTGCTGAGTCCTTGTGGCTCACGGATACTTCCCAAATAGTTGCAGGTGCCGGTGATACCAGTGCAGGTGATGCTACCGAACTCAAGTGGGAGTTCGACGAGGACCTTGGTCGTTACTATGTTTCATTTCCTGATGATCAGTAGTGGAGCCCAGTTGGGATGATCGAGGATCTAGCATTTGGGGTTTATCTTCCTTTTATTCGGATTTGACCGTAGTCAGTCTATGAGTGTATTTGGATGGTGTATGAATTATTTATGTAGTGTGTGAAGTGGCGATTGTAAGTCAACTCTTTATCCCTTTCTTATTAAGTACATGGGATTGTGTGAAGATTACCCCTCTTGCGACTAAACCACCATGTGGTTATGTCTCTAAGTCGTGCCTCTACACGTGGGAGATATAGCCACATCGGGGGTGTTACAATCGGCCTGTATCGAAGGTTCCTGAATGGCCTTCGTCCGTGTCAAGGTGGAGTGGGCGAAGATGAACGCCGTCAAGCTGGCAACTGAGGGACCGCCCGCGGGCAAAGAGCACCGCACGCTGGAGCGCTATTTCGATGAAGTCTTGGAGGATTCCTGCATTATAGAGGATCAGTGTTTGAAGGACACTATTTTCGAATGAATGTACCTGTAATGCCCGTACTTTTTATTATGAAACAAGGCTTATGTAGAATGTGTTGCTTGTTTTACTTTGAAATCCTTTCCACCTATGCGGCCGTTTACGGTATCTGAGAGTTCGCCAGTCGTCGGCTTCAGCCCCCACGTAGGTAGTACAGGGGTGTTCGGAATGGCACCTAGACACACTTCACCCAACCAGCGTGGTCGTTGAAGGAGGTGTCAGTGCCGCGAACCAGACAATCAGACTATGTGGCTTTATCGCTCTCACTTAGCCATAGGAGTTTGACAATGAGGTTATAGGCACAACCCCTGGTGTTGCTTGATTATCCGAACTTGGGTGCTATAAACCGCTGACCGGGTATAGACCGGTCCTTCGCATAATGAGGGAAAATTGCAAGAGATTTGTAGTTAGTCACCGAATAGCTGACTAGCTCTTGCCGCACAATGATAGTCAGTTTTCGGCTTTTTCTACTGAGGTATTTATCCGGATGAGCCGGAAACACAATTGCCGTAGTTCTCCCTTTACTGCCTTAGCCGAACAAGCGGAACGTCAGGCAATAACCACAGGAGCCGGGCAACCCATCTATTGACCAAAGACATGATTCGGAGCCGATAGATATATTGCTATATTCGTGACGCCGAATTTGCACTGTAAAAATGTTTCAGACTTATTTTATTTTTAAGACATGTGCGTGGCCGAATGGAGCCCCCGGCGATTTATGTCGTACCAAGGTGTACATGGAAATTAGGCGAGAAAAAAAAGAAGGAATACAGATTAGGAAATAAGCCAGCACCAAATACATTGGGCGAAAGACTGTTTCCATTATAGTCTTATTGATATGTCAAAACATATTTTTACAAATGATGTGACAAGCATCGAGGCTATTTTACATGCCGAATACCAGGGACGGGTCCTAAAGAGGAAGAGGTGATCTTTAAAGATCCTGTAGATACTCTACCGCACGTCTGCGCCGCGTTGCTCCTTGGTGTGTTATCCTTCAAGAGGATCAACATCGGTTTTTAATAAAGGGACTGGAAATGGTGCCCTTGGTACCATCAAAAGTTGACGTGGGTTTAAGAAACCTGAAAAGGAAATAATAAGGAAAAGAGATAAGAAATTATATGGGGGTCCACATAGGGTCGAGCCGCATTGTGGATTTTATTTTTAATATGCCTCCGTCTTTGCCCATGGTATCTTCAGTGCGTAGTTATGTACGCGTGGTACATATGTCGCGATGCGGTTGGGGCTGAGGCGGAGGCCGAACTGCTAATCGAGCTCCTGACGGACTAGATCATCGCTCTGCAGGGTAGTCCGGATGCGTTTAATAGTGTCCGGGGCTTGACTACCGATGTAGTATTTGGCTTGATAAGGCCATTCTGGACTTTCGCTCCTCAGTACGGAGAGAGCGCTCTGTGTTTCCATTGACTGTTATGACACCACGGGGTCCGAGCATCTTGAGTTTGAGGTAGGCATAGTGCGTGATCGCATTGAAGCGAGCGAACGCGGTTCGTCCGGGCAGTGCATGATATCCACTACAGAAGTGGACGATGTCGAAGATCAAGTCTTTGCTTCAGAAGTTGTCTGGTGGTCCGAAGTCGACTTCCAATGTGATTGCACCCGTGCAACAGGCCTCTACTGCAAGTATTACTCCTTTAAAGGTAGTATTGGTGGGTTTAATTCTTGACGAATCAATACCCATTTTAGGGGCTGTGTCCTGATACAGCAAGTTAAGACTGCTACCGTCATCCATGAGGACTCACGTAAGGTGGAATCCATTGATAATTAGGTCGAGGACCAATGCGGCCGAGCCTCCGTGACGGATATTGATGGTCTCTGCGATTGAAAGTGATTGGACAGGCTGACCATGGATTGAATTTTGGGGCGACTAGCTCTATCGCGTAGACGTCCCTTAGAGCACGCTTGCGCTCCCGCTTAGGGATGTGAGTAGTGTATATCATATTCACCATTTTGACCTCGGGGGTGTGGGAGTCCTAGATTAGGGGGTCTCCGGACAGTCGGACTATATCCATTGGCCGGACTATTAGACTGTGAAGATACAGGATTGACGACTTCGTCTCGTGTCCGGATGGGACTCTACTTGGCGTGGAAGGCAAGCTAGGAAGTACAGATATGTATATCTCCTCCTTTGTAAGCGACCTTGTGTAACCCTAACCTCTCCGGTGTCTATATAAACTGGAGGGTTTTAGTCTGTAGGACAACATACAATCATACCATAGGCTAGCTTCTAGGGTTTAGCCTCCCCGATCTCATGGTAGATCTACTCTTGTACTACCCATATCATCAATATTAATCAAGCAGGACATAGGGTTTTACCTCCATCAAGAGGGCCTGAACCTGGGTAAAACATTGTGTCCCCTGCCTCCTGTTACCATCCGCCTTAGACGCACTGTTCGGGACCCCCTACCCGAGATCCGCCGGTTTTGACACCGACATTGGTGCTTTCATTGAGAGTTCCTCTGTGTCATCGCCGTTAGGCTTGATGGCTCCTACTATCATCGATAGTGATGCAGTCCAGGGTGTGACTTTTCTCCCCGGACAGATCTTCGTGTTCGGCGGCTTTGCACTCCGGGCCAATTCGCTTGGCCATCTGGAGCAGATTGAAAGTTTTGCCCCTGACCACCAGGTCAGGTTTGGAAGCCAAAACTACACGACTGATATCCGCGTAGACTTGATCTTCGACAGATTCGAGCCTCTACCTTGTGCGTCACGCGGTCACAATTAGTATGATTTAGCTCTACCATCGGACAGTCTTAAGATCGCACCGGCAGCCGCGCCGACCTTCAATTCGGAGCCAGTTGCGCCTTCCGCGGACGGGTGGATGGACCCCGCCGCGGAGGCCTTACCCTTAGCAGCGATCGAGTTGAACATCAACCTTACCTTGCACGAGAGCCGTGTTGTTAAACTGCCGGATCCTTCTCCGGCCACGGACTCCGAACCGCCTACGCCCGTTCCTATCGAATCTGATTGGGCGCCGATCATGGAGTTTACCTCCGCGGATATCTTTCAGCACTCGCCCCTCGGGGATATACTGAACTCATTAAGGTCTCTCTCCTTGTTAGGAGGATCCTAGCCGAACTATGTCCAGCGGGACTGGGATGCGGACGACGAAGAAATTCGGGGCCCACCCACCACCCACTTAGTAGCCACTGTCGACGACTTAACCCACATGCTCGACTTCGAATCCAAAGATATCGACGGTATGGACGACGATGCGGGAGACGAAGAGGAATCATTGCCCACAGGGTACTGGACAGCCACCTCATCATACGATATATACATGGTGGATACACCCAAAGAAGGCAATGGCAACGAGACAACGGAGGATGACCCCTCCAAGAAGCAACCCAAGCGCCGACGTCAGCGGCGCCGCTCTAAGTACCGCCAAAGCAAAAGTGGTGATACCGGCACAGGAGGTAATAACACTCCGGATAGTGCCGAAGACAACAAAAAACCCCTCCAGTAAGATTTAGAGCAGGAGGATGGAGGAGCCATCCCTCTTGAGAGAGCGGCAGATGGAGAAGCGGAGGATGATAATTACATGCCCCCTCCAAAGACGAGGCAAGCCTCGGCGGGGACGAATTCACCGTGCCAGAGGATCACGTCGTACAAGAGCGCTTCAAACGCCGGCTTATGGCCACGACAAATAGCCTTAAGAAAAAGCAGCAGCACCTTCAAGCTTATCAAGATCTGCTAGCTGACAGATGGACTAAAGTCGTTGCGGCCGAGGAATATAAGCTCGAGCGCCCCTCCAAGAGTTACCCAAAATGCAGGTTGCTACCTCGACTGGAGGAAGAAGTGTATGACGCGGCTGATCAGCCACCTCGTGGCCGTGATAGAGAGGCATTCCAGCCAAAAGCTCAGCCCGCACCCCTGCAGCATTCAAATAGAAAAGCATGGGGAAACACGCCAGACCTGCGAGACATATTGGAAGACAAAGCAAACATGCAAGATCGATCTACGGATCATGAGGGCGCGCCACCATGCGAGACGATAAATGTCTCGCCGGATACAGTAAAAGTAAATCCGACCGGGCCGAACACAGCGGGCAAGACCCATTCGAGCTGCGTCGTGATATAGCCCAATACAGAGGCACTGCACACCCCTTATGCTTCACAGACGAAGTAATGGATCATCAAATCCCATAAGGTTTCGAACCTATAAATATTGAATCATACGACAGCACAACAGATCCTGCGGTATGGATCGAGGATTTCCTCCTCCACATCCACATGGCCCGCGGTGACGACTTACACGCCATCAAATAGCTCCCACTAAAGCTCAAGGGACCAGCGTGGCATTGGCTTAATAGCTTGCCAGCAGAGTCCATTAGCTGTTGGGAAGACCTGGAAGCCGCATTCCTCGACAACTTTCAGGGCACTTATGTGCGGCCACCAGATGCCGATGACTTCGGCCACATAATTCAGCAGCCAGAAGAATCGGCCAGGCAATTCTGGACTCGGTTCCTAACAAAGAAAATTCAAATCGTCGACTGTCCGAATGCAGAGGCACTAGCGGATTTCAAACACAACATCCGCGACGAGTGGCTAGCCCGGCACCTTGGTCAGGAAAAGCCGAAATCTATGGCAGCCCTCACGACACTCATGACCCGCTTTTGTACAGGAGAAGACAGCTGGCTAGCCCGCAGTAACAATATGTCAAAGAACCATGGTACTTCGGATGCCAAGGACGGCAATAGCAGGTCACGTCGCAACAAACATAAGCGTCGCATTAACAGCGATAATCCCGAAGATACAGCAGTCAATGCCGGATTCAAAGGCTCTAAACCCGGTCAGCGGAAAAAGCCATTCAAACAAAGTACGCCGGGTCCGTCCAGTTTGGACCGTATACACGATCGCTCGTTTCAAATACACGGCATCCCAGACAAGCCAGCCAATCACACCAACAGGGACTGTTGGGTGTTCAAGCAGGCCGGCAAGTTAATTGCCGAAAACAACGACAAGGGGCCACATAGTGATGACGAGGAGGAGCCCCGACAGCCACACACCGGAGGACAGAAGAGGTTTCCCCCACAAGTGTGGATGGTGAACATGATATACGCAACCCACATCCCCAAGAGGGAGCGGAAGCATGCGCTCAGGGACGTGTATGCGTTGGAACCAGTCGCCCCAAAGTTCAACCCATGGTCCTCCTATCTGATCACTTTCGATCGCAGGGACCATCCCACTAGTATCCGTCATGGCGGATTCGCCGCACTGGTTCTAGACCAAATCATTGACGGTTTTCACCTCACTCGAGTCCTTATGGATGGCAGCAGCAGCATGAACCTGCTTTATCAGGACACAGTGTGCAAAATGGGTATAGACCCCTCAAGGATCAAACCAACAAAAACGACATTTAAAGGCATCATTCCGGGCGTAGAGGCCCATTGCATAGGCTCAATTATAGTGGAAGTGGTCTTCGGATCCCTGGATAACTTCTGAAGCAAAGAGTTAATCTTCGATATAGTCTCGTTCCGTGGTGGTTATAATGCAATTCTCGGGGGAACCGCATTTGCGAGATTCAATGCGGTGCCGCATTATGCATACCTCAAGCTCAAGATGCCAGGACCTCGCGGGGTTATTACAGTCAATGGAAACACAGAGCGCTCTCTCCGAACGGAGGAGCACACTGCGACACTCGCAGCAGAAGCGCAAAGCAGCCTCTCAAGGCAATCCACCAGTTCGGCGTTCCAAGACCCGGACACCTTCAAGCTCGCTCGGAGCAATCGACAACTAGACCTCCTGGCGCGATCTGAGCTCGCGTAGCAATGCGGCCCCCACCCCAGTACCAGCCAAACGGCGAAACTTGTGCCATGCGTACATAATTACACATTAAAAATACCATGGGCACAGGTGGGGAGGGGGCACAACTGCGGCACGCCCCAAGACGCGGCTTTAACCGCACTAGGGGCTTCCCCGTTTGGTTATTTTTCTCTTTTTCAGGACCTCAATCTCTGGAAACCTTGTCAGGAAGCACTATTGCCGAACACATGATGCAACAACCAAGGAGGCAGAAAGCTATGTCACACCACGGAATTCCCAGGTGGATTACAGTAACGAGCGAGATATTTGATTTAATACCATTCCTCAGCTTTCCCTTGGAAGGGACATAGTCCTACTCTTTGCTTATCGCACTATCTGTATCATTCTGCTTTAATGCACCTTTTTGAATAAACAATGCATAACATTACGACTATTATTGCATTCTTGTTATATATATATATATGTTCATTAATGACACCTTGCAACCGTACACTTTGGTACGGCCAATACACGAGGGGCTTACGTACCCCACAATATGGTGTGAAAAGTCCGAACACTTTCACAAGTGCGGCACCCCAAACTTATAGCATTATATGCATCAGCTCCGAATCATGTCTTTGGTCAAATGTTGGGTTTGCCCGGCTCCTATGTTTTGGTACCTTACATTCCGCTCTATCGGCTAAGGTAGCGCTAGGGGAACTATTGCGATTGTGCCCCAGTTCTCCTGGGCTAAGCACCTCAGTAGAGAAAGCTAAAACTGACTGTCATGATAAGACGAGAGACTAGTCGCTGTTCAGCGAGGTTTCGAGTCCCTAAAGACTTATGACGCTTAGAGCGAGGGGCCGGCCCTGTCCGGCTTAATGGCGTGTATCGCGCCCCGAATTCGGCCTTACGAATACTAGGGGCTTCACCGAAATTTAAAATTATAGAATTCTATGGCTAAGTGAGAGTGATAAAGCATTATTAGTCCGGTTGCCTTGTTCGTTGCACTGAGCACCTCCCTCGAAGGACCCAAAAATGGGAACAAGAGTGCTCACGTTTATCCCGAACACCCCAGCGCTCGCGGCATGGGGGCAGAAGCCGAGGACTAGCCATCTCTCAGATTGGATAAACAGCCAAATAGAAGGTAATATTTTAAATTCAAATAAGCGTTGCATAGCGCATATGAACAAGTTTTCATAAATACAGGATCACACGAGCAAGTTTCACTCAAATATTACATCTTTCGTGCACTCGTCCGCTATGAGACGGGCACCCGGCAGAACACCCTCGTAGTACATCTCGGGGTGGCGATGCTCCTTGCCCACCGGCGGCCCTTCCTTGATCAGCTTCACGACGTCTAGCTTGACAAACTGCAACTTCACACGGGCGAAAGCACGGCGTGCACCTTCAATGTAGACGGATCGCTTGACGACCTTCAGCCGTGGGCAGGCATCCACAAGCCGCCTCACCAGGCCGAGGTAGCTGTTCGGAAGGGCGTCTCCAGGCCACAGCCGTAATATAAAGCCCTTCATGGCCTGTTCGGCCGCCTTGTGCAGTTCGACCAGCTATTTTAGCTGGTCGCTCACAGACACTGGGTGTTCGGTCCCAACATACTAGGCCCAGAACAACTTCTCCGTTGAGCTTCCATCCTCGGCCCAGTGAAACTTCGCGGCATCCGACACGCTGCAGGGAAAATCTGTGAATGCTCCTGGAGAGCTCCGAATTCGGGTAAGTAATCGGTAATTTACTTTTGCATGCTTTCTTTGCGTATAGAATGCCTTACCCGCCGCTATCTTCTTCATTGCGTCGATCTCCTGGAGGGCCTTTTGGGCTTCGTCCTTGGCACTTTTTGCGCTCTCAAGGGCCGCGACAAGCTCTGACTCTCGCGTCTTCGAGTCAAGCTCCAACGCCTCGTGCTTCGTCACGAGAGCCTGGAACTCTTGCTGCACCTCGCCCACCTGAGCCTCTTGCTTTTCTCGCTCGGTGCGCTCCTTGGCCGCTTTATCTTCGGCCTCGGACAACGCTTGCTTTAGGGTTGCCACTTCGGTCGTGGCCCCTGGCAAATTCATGATGATCATGTCATTTTGCAATCGCATTCCTTTTTATACATATCCATAGACTAGGTACTACTTACCTTTGTTCTCCTCGAGCTGCCTCTTGGCAAGGCCGAGCTCGTCCTGGGACCCTTTAAGGTCCTGCTTCAGTACAGCGACCTCCGCAGTCAGTGCGGCGGACACCAGCAGCGAAGCCTGCATATGCATATTGACATACTTATATTACACTCCTGCGATATTGTTTGATCCTCCGTTCGGCTTTTCTTTATGAACACCGAACAGAGCATCAGGGGCTACTATCTATGCGGTAATATTTTTCCTATATTTTGAACACTTACCTCAAAGCTTGTTAGAAGGCTAGCACAGGCTTCAGTCAATCCGCTCTTGGCGGACCGAACCTTCTGGATCACCGCACTCATAATAGTGCGGTGCTCCTCGTCGATGGAAGTGCCGCGAAGCACTTCCAGCAGATTGTCTGGCGCCTCTGGATGGACAGAGGTCACCGGTGCAGGCGTCTTGCCCCTCTTAGAAGGGGGCCGCCTGCCCGAGTCCGGAACCACTAAAGGTTCCGGCGCGGTGTCCGAATGAGGGCCAAACTCGGAGCCCTCAGGGGCCTTAGCCCCTCTGCTACCGGAGTCCGGGAGGCCGCTTTGAGGAGCCTCCGGGACCGTCTCCCCTCAACCCGGTGCCTCTTGAGACAACACCTCGGCGTCGTCCGAAGGATGAGGGGAGGTGGTGGTCGGAACCGGATTACTATCCATATCCGACGAGCCTAGGGAGTCATCCGATGATACATCGATACGGGCTTAGGGCGGCCTGCATAATCATATTTCGGTGTTAGGTGAAGTAGTGCGACAAAGGAATGCTATGAGTTACTCTGGTATCCGAATACTTACGACTTCCCCAGGGGCCTGGCCCTGGCAGCCACTCGTCTTCGCCGTCAGCGGCGGTGGTAGAGCTGTCCGGAAGGAGAGTCTTCCCCTTCTTGGACCCTTCGGCCTCCCCAGTTGGGGCGGCCTTCCTTTTCTTGTCTCCCCAGTCTGGAGGGGGAGTATCTTCTTCTGCCTCCTCGTCTTCGGGGGAGGATTGCACCGTAGAGTCCTCGGGCGGTGAGTCCGATGACGCCTGGCATCGGGAACTCTTTCGGGTTCCCTTGGCCTTCTTGGTCTTCTCCGGCACCGTATAAGGAGCCGGAGTCAGCATCTTTGCCAGAAGGGCGTCTGCTGGGCCTTCGGGCAAAGGAGCCGGACAGTCGATCTGTCTAGCCGTCTCCTGCCAGTACTGTCAAAGGTACGGGAGTTTAGATCCCGCAAGGAGTCAAGCTATGAAAAACAAGTATCCTGTAAGAGGTAAAGCAGCTTACCGCGCTGGCTTGGCGCTTCGCGCTGAATCCGCGATCCTCAGTAGTGGGAGGGGGGAACTCGGCGCTCTTGAACAGCACCCTCCAGGCATCTTCGTGAGTTGTGTTGAAGAGCCTGTTTAGAGTTCGGTGCTGCGCCGGGTCGAACTCCCACAAGTTGAAAGCCCGTTGTTGGCATGGGAGGATCCGGCGGTGGAGCATGACCTGGACTACGTCGACGAGTTTGAGCTTCTTGTTCACCATGTTTTGAATATGTGTTTGGAGTCCGGTCAGCTCTCCCGAACTACCCCAGGACAGCTCCTTCTCTTGCCAGGAGGTGAGCCGTGTGGGGAAGCCAGATCGGAACTCGGGGGCTGCTACCCATGTAGGGTCACGCGGCTCAGTGATGTAGAACCACCCTGATTGCCAACCCTTTATGGTCTCCACGAAGCAGCCCTCGAGCCATGTGACATTGGGCATCTTGCCCACCATGGTTCCTCCGCACTCCGCCTGGCGGCCGCTCACTACGTTCGGCTTGACATTGAAAGTCTTCAGCCATAAGCCGAAGTGGGGCTTGATGCGGAGGAAGGCCTCGCACACGACGATAAACGCCAAGATGTTGAGGATGAAGTTCGGGGCCAGATCATGGAAATCCAGGCCGTAGTAGAACATGAGCCCCCGGACAAATGGGTGGAGAGGAAATCCTAGTCCGCGGAGGAAATGGGTAAGGAACACTACCCTCTCATGGGGCCTGGGGGTGGGGATGAGCTGCCCCTCCTCTGGGAGCCGGTGCGCGATGTCGTCGGGCAAGTATCCGGCTCTCCTCAGCTTCTTGACGTGTCCCTCCGTGACGGAGACCATCCACCTACCTCCCGCTCCGTACATGGGTGGAGAAGGTCGAGGTGGGAAATGCGAACTTGGGCGCTGGAGCTCGAGTGTGCGAAGATGGACGAGAAAAGGAGGAAGAAGGCGTCGATGAAAAGGTAAATCCTTATCCCTTTATATGGGCGGACGAAACTATGCGTCCCCACTAGCCTGGTAAAACTCGCTTGTCCCTCAAGCGCTGTAATCAATGGCGCGGTTGGGTTACCCACACCCGTATTGATTAGAATCCCGTGATAAGGGGACACGATCTCTGCTTTGACAAGACGTGTCAAAAAAGTTATGTGCGGGCTAGTTAAAGGAGACGGTTCGAGTAATCACCGGGCCGTGACATAATGTCGTCTTGCTGAAACAAGTCAGCAAATTGGATTTGTGGAAATATTATTCTCTCTACGGTGGTATGTGGAACTTATTTTGTAGGGTCGGACACTATCTTTATATTCAAATTCTTCCGTGGTGTATTCGGAGGAGGAACCCGCCTTGCAATGCCGAAGACAATATTGCGCACCGGACTCATCGTCATTGAAAGCCTGGTTCAGGGGCTACTGTGGGAGTCCTGGATTAGGGGGTCTCTGGACAGCCGGACTATATCCATTGGCCGGACTGTTAGATTATGAAGATACAGGATTGAAGACTTCGTCTCGTGTCTGGATGGGACTCTACTTGGCGTGGAAGGCAAGCTAGGCAGTACGGATATGTATATCTCCTCCTTTGTAACTGACCTTGTGTAACCCTAACCGGAGGGTTTTAGTCCGTAGGACAACATACAATCATACCATAGGCTAGCTTCTAGGGTTTAGCCTCTCCAATCTCGTGGTAGATCTACTCTTGTACTACCCATATCATCAATATTGATCAAGCAGGACGTAGGGTTTTACCTCCATCAAGAGGGCCCGAACCTGGGTAAAACATTGTGTCCCCTGCCTCCTGTTACCATCCTCCTTAGACGCACAATTCGGGACCCTCTACCCGAGATCCGCTGGTTTTGACACCGACAGGGGGAAATTTCTTCTATCCCCTGGTGTTCGGTGGGTCAGGCTCATCGTCGTCATCCTCACTGGGCGGCCGCTTCTCCTTATGTCCGGTGTTTAGCTTACCTGCTTGTTTAAAGGCCCAACAACTTCTGTTGGTATGGCTAGCAGGCTTGTCGGGGGTGCCGTGAATTTGGCAAGGTCGAGGGAGTATTCGGTCCAGGGTAGATGAACCGTCTTTATTTCTTCTAAATGGATTCTTTCGTTGACCGGATTTGGAGCCACTAAATCTGGCATTGACCGCCGTGTCTCCGGTATTATCATTGTTACTTTGACGCTTGTGTTTTTTTTGCATCGGGACCTGCCGCTACCATTTCTGGTTTCAGAAGTACCGGGGTCGCTGGTATCGTTGTTGCTACGGGATAACCAGCTATCCTCTCTCGCGCAAAAGCGGGTCATGAGTGCTGTAAGAGCTACCATGGACTTTGGATTCTCTTGGCCGAGGTGCCGGGCGAGCCATTCGTCAAGGATACTGTGTTTAAATGCCGTTAGGACTTCGTTGTCCGGACAGTCGACGATTTGGTTCTTCTTAATTAAGAACTATGTGACTAAGGTCATCGGCGTCCGGGGGCGGTACATTGGTACCTTGGAAGTTGTCTCTAAATGAATCTTCCAAATCTTCCCAACTGCCAATAGAATTCTCTGGGAGGCTATTTAGCCAGTGCCGAGCTGGTCCCTTAAGCTTTAGGGGAGGTATTTGATGGCATGTAGATCATCACCGCGGGCCATGTGAATGTGGAGAAGAAAATCTTCAATCCATATTGCGGGATCTGTTGCACCGTCATATGATTCGATGTTCACGGGTTTAAACCCTTCTGGGAACTGGTGTTCCATTACCTCATCAGTGAAGCATAGGGGGTGTGAGGCGCCTCTGTATCGGGCCACGTCGCGATGTAGTTCAGATGAAGTCTGAATGTAGTTTTCAGCCCGGGTGAGGTTGTGCTTGTCGCGCCAGGCCTGATGGCCATTTCCCGTGCTGGAGCACGGCCCCATGATCCGTAGATTGATCTCGTCTGACAGGATCTATTGTCCAGGTCCTTTTGTAGGTCGTAGGTGTATCTCGGAGCCGCTGTTCCCCTACCTTTACGACAAGGTGGTATGGGCTGGTGTTTGGCTTGCGTTGCCGCTCTGTCCTAGCCACGTGGTGGTCAGTTAGGTCCGTCAGTAGCACCACACGTTGGCGGTATGGGCTCCAGGTCCTCATCGTCGAATTGGGGTAACATCTTACGTTTCGGGTTGCTCTTTGTTGGGCGTACGATGTCATATTCCTCGGCTGCCAGGACGTTAGTCCATCTGTCATTGAGCAAATCCTGATCAGCCTGAAGCTATTGTTGCTTCTTTTCCAGGCTTCTTGCAGCGGCGATTATCCGGCGCTTAAAGCGCTCTTGTTTGAGGGGTTACTCCGGCACGATAAAATCTTCGTTGCCGAGGATGGTATCCTCTTCGGAGTTCGGTAGGTGGTTACTATCCTCTAAGTCCTCGTTCCCGACAGGATCATTGGGGTTTACTTGCCCGTCCTCCCAATCATCCTATTTGGATGTTGGCTCTACATGGGCTTCAGGGTCTTCGGTGTTCTCTGGAGTGTTATTCTCTTCGGTGTCGGTATTGCTGTCTTTTTGGCGACGCGATTTTGAGCGGCGCCGCTGACGTCGATGTTTTGGAGGTGCTTCGGCAGGCTTGACCTCACCAGATTCTCCTTGTCGTCGTCGCCATCCTCTTTTGGTGTGTCCACCATGTACACGTCGTATGTGCAGGTGGCCGTCCATCATCCGGTAAACGGAGGGTTTTGGCCTTGTTCGTCTCCGGCGTCGTCGTCCATACCGTCTATGTCTTCGAAGGTGTAGTCCAGCATGTCGGTTTGATCCTCGACAGTGGCTATGAAGTGGGTGGTGGGTGGGACATAAAATTCCCCGCTCTCAGCCCCTAGTCTGAGCTGGGCATAATTCGGAAGCGATCCTTCCACAATGGCGAGTGATCGCATTTAGTCCAAAACCTAATTTAAAGGTGAGGGCTTGACAGAGAAGCGAGAGTCCGTGGGGCTGTCTGGAGTTGGAGCCTCCTGGTGGCGCCCACTTGGCATGGACCTCGAGAGTTCGGACTTAAGAGTCTGGCGGAGTGTCTGGCGCATCTCCGGTTGCAGGCTCCATAAGTGCAGATAGTCCGGTGAGATCTAGACTCCTATCTTTGGACCTGACGTCCTGCTCTAGATCTAAGGCCAGAGCGGTAATCAGAGTCGCGAACCCTTCGAGGATCAAATCTCCTCGGATATCGGCGACATAGTTTAGGTTCCCGAAACTAATCTGATGACCATGGGCATAATTGTCGATCTGCTCGAGGTGACCAATCAAGTTGGCTTGCAGCGCGAAGCTGCCGAACACGAAAATTTAGCCGGGGGGCAGGGGGAATCTCGCCCGAAACAACATCATTATGGATGATCGAACGAGCCATCGAATCCTTTGTCGACGACACAGAGGAACTCTCAATGAAAGCACCAATGTCGGTGTCAAAACCGGCAGATCTTAGGTAGGGGGTCCCGAGCTGTGCATCTAAGATCGAAGGTAACAGGAGGCAGGGGACACGATGTTTACCCAGGTTCGGGCCCTCTTGATGGAGGTAAAACCCTACGTCCTGCTTGATTGACTTTGATGAGTATAGGGGTTACAAGAGTTGATCTACCACGAGATCGTAATGGCTAAACCCTAGATGTCTAGCATGTATGATTATGACTGCCTCTACGGACTAAACCCTCCGGTTTATATAGATACCGGAGGGGGCTATGGTTTGTACAGAGTTGGTTTACAGAGCAAGGAATCTTCATATCCAAACGCCAAGCTTGCCTTCCATGCCAAAGAGAGTCCCATCTGGACAATTGGGGGAACCTTCTATCTTGTATCGTCATGGCCCACCAGTCCGGCCCACGTCACATAGCCCGAACGTCCAGGGACCCCCTAATCCAGGACTCTCTCAGTGACCAATGGCCCGGCAAGGCATTTAATGCACCTTGTCCTATTTCCAGAGTTAGGTATGATAGCACTGTTTGCTATCTAATCGGTACATAATGACTGATTTGCCATTGTGGTGACCCCTGATCTATAAAAGGAGGGCCGTGGCAACCATAGAAAGGATTCGGACCCTTGTGCACTCATACGCGCATAACTGCTCTCGCCCCGAGGCAACCATGCCGGGCGAGAGCGCTCCGTCTCCACTATAGTCCCCTCATCAATCCACCAAAGCAGGGGTAGGGTTTTATGCCTCGCGGCAGCCAGAACCTAGGTAAAAACTGCCCGTCTGATCTCTGTCATGCTACTCTACACCCTCTGCTCTTTGTGCAATGTGCTCTTCCCCCTTGCCAAACCACAAGGGGCTAATGGCCTCATAGGTGGCCATGTTCTCCCACGACATCTACGACATCAACCCTTTGTCGCCCTTGGACATGCTTCCTCTACCGCTCCAAGAATGAACGAACATGGACGCTAGCGCAAGAGAAACCTACCTCAACAAGATGCATGAAGAAACAAGGTCCACGGTCGAGCGTCAAGTACACCGCCTCACCACCAAGCTCAACATCAACAAGACACCAATGGTGTTCCAACCAGCAGATCTCGTATGGATCCATCTTCACAAGGACCGCTTCCCCAACGAACACAAGTCCAAACTACTACCACGAGCCGATGGACCCTTCAAGGTGCTAGAACGCTACAATGACAATGCCCACAAGATCGACATCCCACGCGACAAGTACAATGTAAGCGACGTCTTCAACGTCAAGGATTTGGCCAAATACCATGGTGATGAAGATCATGATCCGCGGACGAATCTCTCCCAAGGTGTGGGGAGATGATGCGGGGCATCTCTCTCATCATCCCCATGGACTCTACTACAGCTCATCAAGCACCATGAGGAGGACCAATGAAGAGATCTTGCGCATGTGCCATCGAAACCGAGGTTAACTCTTTCCTCTTCGAGCTTCATTCAGATTCACATGAGATTTGGATTCCACCTCAAAGAGAAACATTGTGCTTTCTTAGGTACCACAGAGATGGCCACGAGCAAGCTAGGATGGAGATCCAAGCAACCATGGAGAAGGAAGAGAATGGAGGTCACGTGAAGCTCGTGGAGATGGAGACTCTGGACACTCCAGGCGCCTGGCCCAGTCTGCCCCCGGGTGCCCGGGCCTTCGGCCACTCACTGGCCCTGCCCTCTGGCCGCCCTGGGTGCCCGACATCAACCTGGACGCTGCCCCCTTCCCGCCCGGGTTTCCCAGACATGTGGAGCCTATCGGATTTTGGGTCCCGGCAAAACCCTTAAGGTTCGAACACTGGGGTGCGCGCGAAGATCTCCCCCTACGAAGTCATGCCCTCACACACTTCGCGATCTCTAGGCTAGGTACATGAACTAACAACACACGAGGGACATAAGATTTATACTGGTTCGGGCCACCGTTCTGGTGTAATACCCTACTCCAGTGTGGTGGTGGTGGATTGCCTCTTGGGATGATAATGAATAGTACAATGGGAAGAACAGCCTCCTGAGGAGAGGTGTCCTTGTACTTGGTGAACTTGTGGTTGTGAGGATGGATTGGCTCCGATCCAAGATGAGGTCGATCCGCTAGCTATGGTGGTGGCTAGTCCTCTTTATAGAGGCCCTGGTCCTCTCCCCAAATATTGAGCGGGAAGGGAGCCAACAACGGCCAATTTGAAAGGGTATAGCTAGTACAAGTTATCGTGACAAAAGCAGTCTTCGCTTGCCAAAGGCTCTGGTGGTGACGCCGCCTTGGCTTGCACGGTGACCTCCGTCCTACCGTCCTGCTGGTCTTGGTCTCGTTGCACCGATATGGAAACCTTTGCTTGACGCCTCGGTACTCTTCGTATGCGCTTGCCTCCTTAGGAACGAAGTGGAAACAAGGACACTGTGCGCGCTGGCACCCGCCTGGTCTCGATCGTCATGGCTCACGTCATAGGAACCTCACGAGGTTTGCCCTGCCTTGATCTCTCCGCCCCTCGCGAGCCAGCCTGGTGAGGCCGCTCCCGAGGAGGTCGTCTGTCATCCGCCTCGCGAGGGTCTTGTATGCTTGTTGGTGAAGATGGGTCGTACGGGCCCGCATGCAGAGCCACACCGTGGGCCGCAGGTAGGCAAGTCTAGGTACCCCCGTTCCCAAAACGCCGACAGTAGCCCGGGTGCCCGGATGTCGCCTTGGCGCTACCCCCGGCCAACCCGGGTGCCCCTCGGCCTGAGAGATGCCAGTGACCCCCTGGGTGCCCGGCCCTCTGTACCGCGGGTGCCCGACCCCTCCTGATGCATCTACCCCCGGGTGCCTGGACCCGTCCGGTTTGTGCCTGCGTGCACTAGGGGAAAAAGACCCTTGTACCCCTATTTCCCCCCAATTTCGTCCCTAGCCTATAAGTACTCCTCACCTAGCTTGTTTTAGGGGTCAGCAATGTATTAGGTAGACATTGAGAGAGCTTTGCTCATCTTCCCCTCCTCTTGGAAATCAAGACCCCTATAGGGAAGAATCCTTGTGGGTTTCAAGGCCTCCTCTTGGAGAAGATTATCATCAATACCTCACCTCCTTTGGAGTGGGAAGAACTTTACCGTAGTGCTATTTTCCTTGAATTGTTCTTGTATGCTTGTGGATCTCATGTGTTCTACTCTAGTGGATGTGTGATTAGGTTTGTTTGAGTTATTTCCCCCTTGTGTTCTTGTGTGTTCATCCCTTTCCCTGCTCCAAGTGTGAAAATATCTACGCTAGGGTTCACCCTACAACACTGTCAGTAATTGTGATGCAGAAACAATAGTCAAGTTTATGAAGAAGTTGATCTTTCACTTTGGTTATCCGCATAGCATCATCACTGATAATTGGACCAATCTGTCCAAAGGACCCATGAAGAAGTTTTGCCAGCAAGAGCATATCCAGCTTGATGTAGCCTCTGTGGCACACCCCCAATCCAATGGCCAAGAAGAACGTGCTAACCAGGAGATTTTACAAGGTATCAAGCCCAGACTTATGGTTCCTCTTGAGCGTACTCCGGGTTGTTGGGTTGAGGAGCTTCCTTATGTCCTTTGGAGCATACAGGCTACCCCAATAGATCAACTGGATATACACCTTTCTTCGTGGTTTGTGGTGCTGAAGTAGTACTTACAAGCGATATTCATCATGATTCCCCATAGTGGCGGCTTATGTTGAAGAAGATAATGAGATGGCTCGACAGGACTCCCTCGATGCTCTAGAGGAGGAACATAACTTTGCACCAGCAAGATCAACAATATATCAGCAAGACCTACGTCGTTATCTAATGCAGAGCATCCCACGGTCATCCCCATGGACACTACCTCAACTACCCAGGCTCCGAGTGGACCCATGAAAAGATCTCGAGCATGTGCTATTCAATCTGAGGTGGCATCTCTCCTACTTGAACTTCCCTTACATTCAAGTGACACATGGCTACTGCCTAAGTCAGAAATACTTTGTGTGATCAGGTACAATGCACAAGCCACGGAGGCGAGAGCTGAGGAAGAAGTTACATGTGATAACTCTCTACTCAGCTCGGAACTTCCGGCCAGAGCGTGGAATCTCCGGCCCTCGGAACTTTCGGCCTTCGACGACCCAGACGAGCCAGGGCATGCAAACTATCTGGTTAGCCCGGAACCAGCCCAGAACCTGGCCTAGACCTTCCGGCCTCTGGAACCTCTAGCCTGCCCGAACCTTCCGGCCCCCGGACGCCAGCCCAGCTACCACCGTGTCAACTCTTTGGTTAGGCCGGACCCTCCCCGGACCTTAGCCCCAGAACATCCGGCCTCGCACAAAACTTCCGGCCTTGCCTGCATGCAATGACTCAGGCCGAGGCCCATGTACCCTTTTGCCCCCTAGACTATATATACTCTTCTTCTACCTACGTTTTAGGGTTAGCAAAGTACTAGCTCATTTGAGAAGCTTTTCTCTCCACTTGATCCCTTCTCCATCGAAGTTCTTGATATCTACGGAGAAGATCCCCCAAGTGGATTTAAGACCCCTCACGGGCAGACCTCTCAAGAACTCCTCACGGAGAAGAACTTTCTACTTGTATCGTCCCTTGTTGATTATGGATCGTGTATCTCTTTGTGTTTCGAGGATCTAGCACATGTGTAATTGAATCTTGTTGCTTTGAGTGATTTCTCCCATGTTTTCCGCCGTGTTTCCGCTCGTGTTTTCCCATTGTGTTCCTCATAGGATTTGCTCCAATCGTGAAAGATCGGGCATCTAGGGTTCTACCGTATATCATCTTGGTATCATGAGCCATGTTGATAACGATTTTGGAGCCTCCCCCTTTGTTTTCTAGCCTAATTTTGTTGTGATTCGTCCGAATTTTGTAAATCCCTAGAAAAATAGCGCTCCCAAATTTATTGTGATTTGTTGGTGTGATGAAGTTTTGTTGGATTTGATCCATAGATTTCATGTGTGGCACGTAGATCTAGCTTTCCCACCCTTCCATCCACCCAAAATTTTCTTTTCCCCCTCGGATTTGGGTTTTTCCTGAAGTTTTTCTACCCAAATCCCCGATCCCCAAATTTCCTGTTCTTGGCAGAATGCAACCACCAGAACTTCTGGCCCCGCCAGAACTTTTGGACCATGGACCTTCCATCTTGCCCGGAACATCCGGCCTTGACAGAAAGTCTGCGCATCTTCGACTACTTCTGCTACTTCGACAACTCCGACTATGCTGCAGCAGCATCTTCGCCAATGTACTGAAGACCATGCACTACGACACCGACCACCTCACCGTCCTATGTCCTTGCTTACACATGAGTAAACCTCGATGGTAAATTCGACGACATCTTTGTCTACTCCTTGCCATTGCATTGATAACCCCATAGCCTTCCTAGCCTTTGAGTATTGCCAGCACCATCACTTGTGCACATTAGTGATCATCATCTTGTTGCATATATCAGATCATATTGATATACATATCTTGATATCATATCTTGTGTCACAAGATTGTCATAGCATATACACAATTGCTACCTTGGTTCATTGAATTTTGCATGAGAAAGAGATCAAAAGAGAAAGAGACAAATGAGCTTTTAAGAAACAAGGGAAAGACAAGAAAATATCTTCTAAGCAAGAACCATAGCAACATACTACCTTAAGATTGTCATACTCGATCATCTTGGATCATATCATATGAATCACATACAAATAGCACAATTGGGATAGAAGTCGTTGCATTTTTTCTTTATAGGTTGTGCACAAGTTTCGTATCCGCCTATTGTGCAATTGTGCTAGCGTCTCTCTAGAATTGTGCAACAAGAGCATTTTCCGTGGATTCCACATTTTGAGCTCATTTTTGGTTTGCGCAACTGCACTTACCTATTTTGTGTGTGTTTCCGTGTACCATCTCTTACTATTGGTCTAATTCTTGCATTTGCAAAATTGCAAATATTTTCCGACATTATTGAGTCTCACTAACAATAGCATAAATTTTGTGCCGCCATCCTAACTGATCTCCAATATAAGATTTATTCGTGTAGGTGTGAGAACCAACAAGAATTGGTACCAATTGTGCTATTTCCTTGTTACACATTTGAGTGATCATTGATCCATCTTCAACATCGGTCAATGTACATTTGATATAAGTTCTTCTCTTTCTCCCACTCACATATTTACTTGGAATGATGGATAGGCCAAGTTCTTCTACCAACCCACTCTTCATCGAGCAAGATGACGACCCGAACAACTATGTCACAAAGAACCACCTCTTCGGTCCAGAAAGAGCTTTGCATCAAGAACAACAAGCATTGAGCGACCGCATCGACAACCTCGCCACCGACTTGCGATTCTCCGAGCAACGCACAAAACAATACTTCAACAACAAGCTCATGAACAAATACAAGAAAACAATGCAAGAATGGATGATATTTATGCCTTGTAGGTCAACCGCTCTTCTACCTCGTCATCATACTCAGGACGGAGCCACTCAAGTCGACACCCCTCCGACAACTCAAGTACACCAACGTCGAACACTCTTCACCAAGCCGCGTGCCTAGACCATCATGCAAACCGCAATCCTCTACATGAAAATCATACGCAAGACCAACTTGACAAGCAAGCACATCTGCATTGCGAAAATCATGCTACAATTGTGCAAGCACAAGAACGACAACATCTACGCCAATAAGAGGAAGAGCGAGCACAACAACACCCAGACGAGTAAGATACCGAGGCACAATGTCAAGAACAACAATGGTGAGAATCTCTAGCACTTGAGGCGCAACGTGCCCTCCACGACACAAGTCGCACCATTGCCGCACGCAACCGCCGTAGGCATGAGCAAGAAGAAGCACTTCGCAATGAAGTTCAAAAGAGGATTTATCAATCACGGTTGCACCGACAAGTTCCTCAAGCTCCTCCACAAGCTAGACAAGCTCCTACACAAGCTCGACAAGAACCTCAAGTTCACCAAGAGCAACAAGACAATGGAAATCATCCACGCCAAGAGCAAGTTGAGGGAGACAATCCTCCTCGTCAAGGACGTCTTCACCCTCGACCCCAACACAATGAAGAGCAACCCTATGGCAATCTCAAGTTCACCATGCCCAAGTTTTACAGAAGCAATGATCCTGAAGAGTACCTATCATTGGCATTGAAGGTTGACAAAATCTTCTGTGTGCACAACTGTGAGGAAGAGAAGAAGATCGCTATGGCATCCATTGAATTCCAAGACCACGTCCTCATTTGGTGGGAGTAAGTCATTGAGCGCCGTGAGGCAAGAGGTGAACCACCCATCACAACTTGGGTGTAAATGAAGGATGTCATGAGAGCATGTTTTGTGCCAACCTACTACAACCACGACCTCTTCAAGAAACTCCAACTCATCATGCAAGGAACAAGGAGCATTGAAGAGTACTACAAGGAAATGGAGATCGCCATAATTCGAGCTAATGTCACGGAAGATGATGAGAAAACTATGGCACGTTTCTTGAATGGCCTCAATCATCCTATCAAGAAGATTGCCGACTTCCAACCTTACTCCAACCTCGTCGTGCTAGTGCACCAAGCCACCAACACGGAGAAAAAAGTGCAATATGACTTCATGTATGCCAAGTTCACTTCCAAGTCCTGTGGTTTCTCCAACACTCAAGCTTCAATGACTCCAAGACCATCTACCTGGACCAAACCCCCTACAAGCAACAGCGACAAGTCAAGTTACAAGAAAACTTCGACAACTGCAAGTCGTCCTCCTACTACAAGCAACTTCAAGCCGAGAGCTTCATCGTCATTTACTCCAACTGATGAGACCATCAAGACAAGTTCCATCAAGTGTTTCACATGCGGCGGCCGAGGCCACAAGTCCTTCGAGTGTACAAACAAGCGCGCCATGATCCTCAACGACGACGGTACCTATGACTACATGAGTGAAGAGGAAATGGAAGCCCTTGAGTCAGTGGTCATGCACCAACGCGTTAATGAGGATGAAGGTGATCAGTCTTTTGTGACGAAGATTTGAGCCCCGCTCTCGTTGTCTCCAAGGTCTTGACACTTCAACATCAACAAGACAAAGACCAAATATGTCATATCTTCCACACTAAGGTTATCATCAATGGAAGGTCCGTGAAGGTCATCATCGATGGAGGCAGTTGCCATAATTTGGCAAGTGAAGAACTATGCTCCAAGCTCCAATTGGTCAAGATGAAGCACCCACACCCCTGCAAGGTCCGATGGTGTGACGCCCCAAAACCGGCGCTCCAGATGCTTTCCATGGATTCCAAGATTCGTCCTGTGATTTGTACTGTTCGTTGCATTCATCTTTGCATCACGAGCATTGCATCATGTCATCTTGCACCCCTTTTTCAAACTCAGCTAAATAAATTGCATGGATCTTTGGTCCATTTAAATCGAGGGAAATGCGCATGGTGATTTCTCTGTACAACATATAAAAGTCTCTCGATATTATTAGGGAGCTATAAAAAATATTCCGTTTATTTGTAATTAACCACAACGCACTTGCATTTTAAGGGTCCTTCTGTTTGCGCATATCCTAAATCTAGGCTCTTTCCTCTTTTGAATCCATTTGAAGTTCTGGCGCATTGTAATATAGCAAAGTAGTTGCATGCCAATTCTCTGTTCATTTAGAAAATATTTGGAACCCCAAATATTTTCTCTTCTCTTGCTCTCTGTCTTGTTTCTATCCTTTTTTTGGAAAAGGATAACTGTTCAACAGTGCAAGCCGACCCATCTATCCTTGTTCCCAATTCTTTCAGCCCAGCGAGGCAGGCCCATTTGCTCCTGGAGGCCCAATTTAATTGATGAATGATAAGCATAATGTAATTCTTATTCTTGTTTCATCGAGTAAATTCAATTCCTTATTCTGGAGGTTCATCAAAATTCTTGGTTTAAATTGTTCATATTTTTTCGGAGTTCCAAGTTTTCTCGGTTATATCATCGCCAAGCTCCATCTAATCAATGCAGGGACTCATGTTATTATTTTCAAGTTTCCTTTCTTTGCGACCACCGGAGTTCTTCGAGAGTTTGTTCATGGTGGTTCATCAAGGATTTAATTCCTTCTCGAAGTGCTCTCCAAGATTCTTGTTGGAGGTGCTCAAGCATTTTTCATCTTGCATTCCGAAGTGCAATTGTTCTCCATTATCTTTTGAGGTGGTAGTATATCATTCTTGATTCACAAGAATCGGATATTTAAACCATTGTTTTCTCTTCATTCATGAGTTTCTCGACCCATCTATTTTTTCTTTGGAGGTTATCTTCGTATAAAGTTCACCTAAAGCCATCCATTGGGAATGTTGTTATTTGCAGTGCTCATCAACGATTCAAGCTTTCTAATGTCCTCTCGACGAAATAAGTGTTCATCTCTTCATTCATCTCAATCAATCATTATTTTCGTGAGTGGCAGAATTTCACCTGAAATTTTGAGATGTTTTCCATAAGCCCATAGCAAGCTTACTCTTTTCGTTGTTGGTTTTCCAACAACTTCGTTCGACCCTTCTCCTAAGGATGCTCTTTTATCATTTGAGGTAGAAGATGTTATTTTATTCTCCGTTCTTTTGATTCCATTCTTTCATTTGTTCTAGGGCATTGTTACGTTACTCTCTTGGACCCATCATCTCATTTTGTAAATATCATGTTCTTTTCCTTGCTTATCCATTTAGCAGGAATGTTGTGTCCTCTGCTCAAGTTCTTTTCATCTTATCAGGTCTTGCATCTCTTTTAAACCGGAGTGCTATCCAAATTTGTTCTTCCTTGTTCCTTGTTTGTCTCGTTTCAACCAGAGTGGTTTCAATTCCTTCGTGTACATAGTTTGGAAACCTCCAAGGTTCACATGGTGTTCCTTGTTTCTCTTTTCTACCGGAGTGCTCTCAATTGTGTTCAACTCTGTTGTGTTCTTTCTTTCAACTTTTCAACCTCTCAAGGTTCATTGGTTTCACTCGTTTGTCAAAGAAGCAACTTTGTTTTACCTCTTCCTCTTCCGTTTATCCCGGTGCCATCCTTAGATCTTGGGTCGAGATCTCTTGTAAGTGGAGGAGAGTTATGACGCCCCAAGACCGGCGCTCCAGATGCCTTCCATGGATTTTGAGACTCGTCGTGTGATTTGTTTTGATCATTGCATTCATCTTTGCATCATGTGCATTCTATCATTTCATCATGCACCCCTTTTTAAAACTCGACTAAATAAATTGAATGGATCTTCGGTCCATTTAAATTGAGGGAAATGCACATGGTGATTTCTATTTACAACATATGAAAGTCTCTCAATATTATTAGGGAGCTCTACAAAATATTCCATTTATTTGGAATTAACCACAACCCACTTGCATTTTAAAGGTCCTTCCGTTTGTGCATATCCTAAATCCATGCTATTTCCTCTTTTGAATCCATTTGAAGTTCTGGAGCTTTGCAATATAGCAAAGTAGTTGCATGCCAATTCTTTGTTCATTTAGAAAATATTTGGAACCCCAAATATTTTCTCTTCTCTCGCTCTTTGTCTTGTTTCTATCCTTTTTTTGGAAAAGGACAACTGTTCAACAGTGCAGGCCGACCCATCTCTCCTTGTTCCCAATAGTTTCAGCCCAGCGAGGCCGGCCCATTTGCTCCTGGAGGCCCAGCACGCACCCCCTCTTAACCTGACCCCTAGCCCCCCACGCTCGATCGCTCGCTCCCTCATCCTCCTTGCAGCACTGCCGGCCTCCCCTGTCCCATCCTCCCGATCCCCTCCTCATCTCTCGATCGATCCCCTCACCCTCTCCCTCTCATCTTCTCCCTTGTGCCACCACCCAGAGAGAGAGGGAGAGAGGAGCGAGACCCCCCGTTGCCCGAGCACCAGAGGAAAGGAGCTCGTCGAGCACCGGACGCCCATAGCTCGCCACTGCTCCGCGCCGCCCCTCCTCTGCCATGGCCTTCCTCCTCCAGCGTCGTGCCTTCGCCGCCCGTGACCATGTCCGCTTCTGCACCCACACGTCGCCCGGCGAGCTCTGCCCCTCCCTTCTGCTCTTCGGGTTCGTCTCCAGCGCTGCTCAACCCTTGCTCTGTCAATGTCCGTTTCCTGCTCGCCACCATCACCCTAGTAGGAGCTCCGCCTCCCCATCTTCATGCCAAGGCCAACTTCAGGCACTTCTTCCAGCCACTGCTCGACCATGCTCCGACGACCAGTATCTCGAGCTCCCTTACACGACTCTCGGCCACCTTCTTCTGTTGCGACCTCATGCTCGCCTAGTCACTTTCGTCCTCGCCATGGTTCTCCTGCACTAGCTCCATCCAAGGAGGACATAGCCCCGGTGCCTTCGTGCGCCTCTACATTCTATTGATGCCAAGACCATGGCTCTAAGACCATAGCCGGTTCGTCTAGTGTCGTATCCATGTTCTCCACCAAGTACCACAACCGTGAGATGAACGACTACTTCCACTATGACCCATGTACAACTACCGTCATCTCGGATTGTGCCAAGTAACACGATGCCCAGATCCCTCGGATCCGTCAAGTTCGACCACGACTCATGTATGACTATGTGGGATTCCCCAGACACTAAGTTCAACGATGCGTCAAGTACCTCTACCGATGAAACGAACATCTACGTAACATGTACGTCTACCGCCGCGTGGGTTTGACAAGAAGACGTGTACCACTACTTCCACTACCATCGCTTTGGACTGATAGTACCACTACTTCGACTATGCACCGTGTACATCTAGACCACATCAAAGCATGCTTCGAAGGTATAACCCCAAGACGTCCGCCCGTGGGCGAATGCATGTGTGTTGTATGCGATGCCCGTGTTTGCGCCGTGTCCAATTTGTCTCTTGCATGTTCCTCCTCGTTGCCATGACCGTCGTCTCATGGGAACCCGGTAACCGGGAGCCCCCATACCATCCTTGCATGACTTGCTCAATTCACACTTTCTTTTGCACTGACATCTCGGCGAGTTGTCGGATCATCGGAATGTTGTCGTGGCACCATTTCCATTGTCGTTGCCGTGGCACCCCATTCGTTCCGCCATGGTGACCAAATGCTTCATAACATGCTCATGTCAACATTCTCTTGGAAATTGCACGTAACTTGCATATGTTATCCGCATCATGATAACAACATTTAAAATGTTTAAAATTGTTGTTTGCATCAATTGCTAAATATGCATATGGGGATTTTCCGGAATTGTTCTTTGTTATTTCCGGCCTCATTTAAAATTGTATAAATAGTTAGTTTAATTATACTTCACCTCTTGCCATTTTAACCAACATTTAATATTGTTGAGTAGCTTTAATGAGAGTGAACTAAATAATTAAATGTGGTGTTTCTTCAATATGCAACTCGTTGCATATTATGCTCCACTTAACTTGTAGTATTGTTTGCTGCAACTTTGTCATGCCATGCCTCATTAAATCGTACATGCATCATATTTGATTGCTCACCATGCCATGTTTATGCTTGTTGGTTTACCGTGTTGTTTTCTTCTTTTCTTCTCGAAAGTTCCGGTTACGTTGCGATTGTGAGGATCCGTTCGACTACGTTAGTTCATCTTCTTCTTCATGGATTCAGTATTCTTCCTAGAGGGATTTCAGGCAAGATGACAGTTACCCTGGACACCACTACTTTCTTTGCCATGCTAGTTGCCTTGATGCTATCGGTATGTCATGCTACCTACCACTTGTTTACCAAGCCTCCAAAATTTCCATGATAGCCTCTAACCTTTTCCACCATCCCAGCAAACCATTGTTTGGCTATGTTACCGGTTTGCTTAGCCCCTCTTATAGCGTTTCTAGTTGTAGGTGAAGTCGCAGGTTGTTCCATGTTGGGACACGGATATCATGGGATATCACAATATCTCTTATTTAATTAATGCATCTATATACTTGGTAAAGGGTAGAAGGCTCAGACTTTTTCCTGTTGTTTTTTTCCACTCTTGCTGCCTTAGTTTCCATCATACCGGTGTTATGTTCCTTGATTTTGCGTCCCTAACACGATCAGGGTTTATGGGCCCCTCTTGACAGTTTGCTTCGAATAAAACTCTTCCAGCAAGGCCCAACATTGGTTTTACCATTTTCCCAACATAATAACTAAACATGTTAATTAATTAATTAGCATAGGGGGTCGTGTCCCAGAGGATTCTTTCAACATAATACAGGGGGCAATCTTGAAGGTGTTGGTCCCAAAACAGGGCCACTTGTAGTGCCGACCCTTCGCCTGGGGTATTTGGTTGTCGTACATAGTGTTCATCCGGACGTGGCCTGAGACGAGATACGCGCGGCTACTATCAGGGTGTCGGCACGTCGGGAGGTCTTACCGGACTTGTTTTACCATTGTCGAAATGTCTTGTGCACTGGGATTCTGAGTCTGATCGGAGGGTCTCGAGATGGCGAATTGTCTCTGCGGATTGTGAGCTTGTCATGGGCTAAGTTGGGACACCCTTGCGGGGTTTAAACTTTCGAGAGCCGTGCTGGCGGTTATGTGGTAGATGAGAATTTTTAATGTCTGGTTGTAGAGAACTTGACATGAGATTCGAATTAAAATACACCAACCGGGTGTGTAACCGTGGCCGTCTCTTTTCGAGTGAGTTCGCGATGGGGTTATATTTGAACGTAAGTAGTTCAGGATCACTTCTTGATCGTTACTAGTTTGCAACCATTGTGTAGTGTCTCATCTTATTCTTGTACTCATAAGTTAGCCACCATACAATGCTTAGTCGCTTGCTGCAACCTCACCACTTATCCATTCCATACCCATTAAGCTTTGCTAGTATTGATACCCATGGTAATGGGACTGCTGAGTCCTCGTGGCTCACAAATTACTACAACAATAGTTGCAGGTACAGGTAATGTGATGATCTGACGTGAGAGCGATGTTTGCTTACTTTTGGAGTTCTTCTTTGACCAAGGGATAGGTTTCGGGTTGGGGAACCTGGGATTAGCAGGGTGGATGTCCTTCTTCTCTTTTGTTTGATTTCATCCATAGTCGGATCCTCCTCTTCTGTATGATGGTTGCTATGTATTGATGTATTATTGTATGAATGTTGTAACTTGTGGCGAGTGTAAGCCTTTATCTTGTATTCTCGCCTATTCAGTAGATGGTATGTTCTAATGATATCCACCTTGCTATGCGCTCAAAATGCGGTTGTGGCCCAATCATGAATTCATCACATGACTGGGATAGAATAGCATCTTGGGCGCTACAAATGGGTAAGCGACTCCAGCACTATCCAAGTCGAGCATATGGTGCAAGTTTCCTTCAATATAGGAGCATACGAAGACACCTTGGAATGTGGCGTTCTGATGTCCGTTTGCGACCTCCTTCTGGGACGACCATGGCAATTTGACCGCGGTGTCATCCACAATGGGCGTACCAATCACTATAGCTTCAAGATGAAGGGAAAGGAGTATGTGCTACGACCTATTTCTCCAAGCGAACTGATCACCGACAAGCAAGACACCCATCATGCAGAGAATAGTGAGAGAGTGAACCACCAAAAAGAGAGCGAGCGCCACAAGCCCAAATTGAGCGCCTCCACGATGAGAGACAAGAAAAACGTAGTACTATTTGCCACCAAAAGTGAGATAAGAGAAGTGTGTGAGAACCCATCAAGTGTTATGCACTATGTCCTTTTGTGCAAGGACGAGGCACCAAAAACTAACACCTCGCACAATCTACCTTTAGTGTTATCTTCTCTATTGCAGGAATTCCAAGATGTATTCCCCGATGAGCTACCTCTGGGTCTACCTCCTCTTCGAGGCATCGAAGACCGCATCGACCTCATCCCCGGAGCACCACTTCCTAACAAAGCCCCCTACCGCATCAACCCCGAGGAAACCAAGGAGAGCCAATGACAAGTACAACAACTTATCAACAATGGCCATGTACGTGAAAGCTTCAGTCCTTGTGCTGTCCCGGTAATCCTTGTTCCCAACAAAGATGGTGCATATCGCGTGTGTTCCGATTGTCACCTATCAATGCTATAACCATGCGTTATCGTTACCCCATCCTGTGCCTAGATGCTATGCTAGATGAGCTTAGCGGAGCCACAACTTCCTCTAAAATTGATCTTAAATGTGGTTATTACCAAATCGGCATACAAGAAGGTGAGGAAAGGAAAACCGCATTTAAGACCAAATTTGGCTTATATTAATGGCTTGCTATGCCAATGGGTTTATCCAAAGCACCCAGTACTTTCATGTGAGTCATGCATTTTGTTCTTCGCCCTTACATTGGCGTATTTTTTGTGGTCTATTTTGACGATATCCTTGTCTTCAGCAAATCTCCTAAAGATCATGTCACCCACCTTAGAACCGTTTTACAAACTCTTAGAAAAGAGCGTCTTTATGCTAATATGGATAAATGCCTTTTTGGTGTTGATAAGATTGTTTTCTTGGGTTTTGTAGTATCTTCTAAAGGTGTGCATGTTGATGAATCTAAGGTCAATGCTATTAAAACTTGTCCACAACAAACTAATTTGCAACAAGTACGTAGTTTCCTTGGTTTAGCCAGTTTCTTCCATAGATTTGCTAATGAATTTAGCACCATTGCATCATTTTTACGTGCTTTGAGTAAGAAAAATGCACCCTTTGTTTGGGGACCATCCCAAGATACTGCATTTAATGAACTTAAAAATTTCCTTACTCGTGCTCCCGAGCTTGCATTACCCAACTTTGACAAACCTTTTGAAATTCTTTGTGATGCTAGTGGTAAGGGCATAGGAGGTGTATTAACGCAAGAGAAGCACCCCATATCTTACTTTAGTGATAAACTTTCCAGAGCGCAACTCAATTACCCAGTCCATGACAAAGAGCTATATGCTTTAGTGCGAGTTTTGCTTGAGTTGCCCCCATGAATTTGTCATTCACACCGACCATGAAACTCTTAAGTACCTTAAGGGTCAAACAAAGTTGAACAAGCGTCATGCTAAGTGGAGTGAATTCATTGAGTCATTTCCTTATGTCATCAAATACACTAAAGGTAAGGAAAATGTTGTCGCCGATGCGCTTTCCCGCAAATGCATGCTTGTCACTAAACTTGAGTTGGATGTCATTGGTTTTCTGCACATAGAAGACTTGTATGCGCATGATCCTACTTTTTCTATCCCTTATGCCAAATGTTTTACGCATACATCTTGGGAACGCTATTACATCAAATATGATTACCTTATGAGAGCTAACAAACTATGTATTCCCGAGTCTTCTCTTCATTTTTTAATTTTGCAAGAATCTCATGGAGGAGGACTAATGGGACACTTTGGACACGACAAGACATTTGCCACGCTCTCCAAGAACTACTATTGGCATAAGATGTTCCGCGACATCTCATGCTTCACCAACCGATGCTCTACATGTCGCAAAGCTATGTCTAAAGATCAATCCTGTGGTCTCTATATGCCACTTCCAATTCTGTATCACTCATGGGAAGATATTAGTATGGACTTTGTGCTTCGATTGCCTAGAACTCGAACTGGAAAAGATTCCATGTTTGTTGTTGTGGACCGATTTTCTAAAATGGATCATTTCATTCCATGCAACAAGATAGACAATGCTTCACATGTTGCAAACCTTTTTTGTAGGGAAATTTTGCGCCTACATGGAGTGCCAAAGATGATTGTCTCAGACCACGACGTCAAGTTCTTGAGCTACTTTTGGAAGACCTTATGTGCCAAGCTCGGAATCAAGCTTTTTGTTATCTTCGACATACCATCCTCAAACCGATGGCCAAACGGAGGTGACAAACCGAATGCTCTCCACTATACTACGTGTGTTGATCAAGAAGAACATCAAGGAGTGGGAGGATTGTCTACCCATCACCGAGTACGCCTACAACCATGCAAGACATCCAACTATCGGCAAGTCCCCCTTCGAGGTCGTCTATGGTTTCAACCCGTTGTCCCCATTGGACATCCTTCCTCTACCATTACAAGAGCGCATCAACCTAGAGGCAAGTGCACGAGTGAACTACCTCAAGAAGATGCATGAATGTCGGATTTCGGGCTCTGCAAACCCTGGATAGATTCGAACTCTGGGGTGCGTGCGAAGAACTCGACCTCCCCAGTCTGCCAACCCGTTGATCCCATGGCCTAGCTCGACGAACTAAAAGGAAAGAGGGCACAACAGTTTACCCAGGTTCGGGCCACCTTGCGATGTAAAACCCTACTCTACTTTGTGGTTGATTGGCCTCGAGGTGCGATGAGGATGAACTAGTACAGTGGAAGAATGACCTCAGGAGGTGTGTTCTGGAGCTGGTGGGGGAGAGGGTGATCTGAATGATCTAGATCCCTCTCTCCGGTGGTGGCTAGGTCCTATTTATAGTGCCGTTGGCCCTCTTCCCAAATGAAGGCGAGAAGGGATCCCACAATGGCCAAATTCGAAGGGAGACAACTAGTACATCTTATCCTAACAAAAGTAGTCTTCGTCTGCAAAGCCTCTGGTCGCAACGTCGTGGTGGGCTCAGGGATGACCTCTGTCCTGCCGTCCTGGCGGTCTTGGTCTTGTTGCATGGGAACGGAAACCTTTGGCTGATTCCTCGGGACTCCGTGCCTCTTCTTGCCTCTTTAGCACCAAAGAGGAAACTACTGTCCTACGCCCGCTAGCGCCCGCCTGGCCTTGGTCGTCACGGCTCACGTCATCTGAACCTCATGAGGTGAAGCTTGCATAGAAATCTCTGCTCCTCAGGAGCCAGCCTGAGGAGGCCGCTCGTTCTGGAGGTCTTGGTGTCGTCCGCCTCGCGAGACTTGGCCCCTCGTGAGTGTCTTGAGTTGTTGATGATGAAGGTGGGTCATACCAGGACGTCGATGGAGCCACGTCGTGGGCCGCAGGCAAGCAAGTCTAGGTACCTCCGTTCCCAGAACGCTGAAAGTAGCCCCCGGGCCCAAGGCGTGCTCGAATTGGCTTTGAGGCAAAACCAAAGGGTAAGTCCAGAGCACCACAGACCCTAACCACCTGCGGCCTTAGTTGACGTGTGGCGATTGATGGAACCTGGGTGTCTCCACTTCCCCATGCTGCCTCAGCAACCATTCGACTTGACAAGAGCCTACTGCATGCAGATAAAGATCGTCATTGCATGGGATCATGGATACCGGTGATAGGCCTCCCTCAGGCTATAAATGAGGGGGAGGGGGGAAGCGGAGCCCCCCTCGCTCGTCTCCGTCTACTTGTTGCCTACTCCTTCTTCTTCTTCTTTATCTCGCCACCTTGGCAAAGTGCTCATGGCACTAACGAGGAAGTTCTCCGCCGCAGAGAAGGGGAAGGCCCCCAAGGATGTACTGGATTCGCCACCGCCCAAAAGGGGCCGCAGACGTCCTTGCAAGTACGCGGCGACCCAAGCAGTGGCTCCTCAGGGCCGCAGGCGCACTCCTCCAAGAGCGGGCACTGCCCCCGGCGGTCATGGCGGTGCTTCTTCTTGCGGCGGGAGACAGCAAGGACAAGGTAGCCCCTGCGATGGGGAAGGCGCACCATGGTCACCTGGCCTCCCAAGCACTGCTTCCACTCGGCGGACGCGTTCCCGGAGATTGTCGTGTGGTTGGAGAGGCCCGCTAGCACCTGGCTCCCGCTCCCGCGCTTCTTTGTGGCTGCTGATCGCGGGGATTGATGGGCTCTGGCTGGAGGCTGACGGTTGCTACAGCAGAGCCTTGTAGGCGGGGGTCGAGGTCACCGCCGCAGGCAACGTATCCTTGACCCGAGGTTGGCAGGCGTTTGCCCGCGCACAGGACCTGATCAGCAGGTGCTCCCTCCACTTTAAGTACGATGGCCTCGCAACCCTCTACGTGTGGATGTTTGGGGAAGTCGGCCGCCACGCGGGGTGCTGCCCCGAGGATGGTAGCAGCGACGATGATCTTGGCCTTGGCGACGGCTGTGGCAATGACGAGGGTGAGCTAGCACTTGGCGATGGTCGCACCACCTCAAACAGCAGCAGCTCCCCCTACGGCAAGGGCACCAGCAGCTGCATCTACGATGAACCACCACGCCGTCGGGCTCGGATCGGGGAAGGCAACGGGCCATCTCGCCGTTGTGCTCTGGTGAAGTGGGAGGAAGGCTCGGACTGAGCTTCGGGCATTGCTAGGGCCTGACCTCAGGAGCTGCTGCGGCCATGAGGCCTGCTTTTGGTTTTCCTTTCCTTTCTCCTGCATTTGAAAAATGTAGAGGGCCCTGTTGGGGTGTGTAATGAACTGCGGTGCTTGAGCCACCATGTTCCGTTTGCTACTTTGATGTTGTGCCGAGATACTTGTGTTTCCACTAGATGCGATCAGGGGTAACTTAGCTCGATGTGCTTGTGGTAGTCTCCCATGTCGCGAGAGCACACCTTGCCTGCTGTATCCCCCGAGGCTCCCTTCCCGGTGACTCAGGAGTCGCTGATCCTTAGGAGACTTTGTATAGCTACATGGTTTATCTATCTTTCTTTTTTAGGAGGCCTCACGAGGCGCCTCGTCCTACCTCGCGTGAGCCCTTGAGCGTGGGTTGGTTGTGGCTGGCACACCGCGTGGCGCTGCCCGGAGGCACAGACTTAAGAAGGTTTGCATGCCCACGAGCTCATTCGAGAGCGCCTCGCGAGTATTAAGGATGCCGAAGCTCTGTGGCAATGAGGCTTCATCGAGGTGTGTTTGTGGTGCATGCGAGCCCAAGCATACACACCTGCCTAGCCCCCATGCACGAAACGCACGAGGAGGAGCGACAGGCAACTTCCGCTCTTCCTGGGACAAGACTGGAGAAGCGAGCGAAGCAAGAGGAGAAAAATTCCAACTCGGGCGAACGAAAAAATGCGAAAACTCGAAATTTCATTCAAGAAGTAGCAAACGAGCTACAGAAAGCAAGCAAAAGAACAACCACGCCCGGCAGCTAGACTAGACTTCTCACCAGCGCGGAGCTAAGTGCTGCCACTAGGACATGGGTGGGAGCCCCCGTGAAGCCCGCGGGTGGCACGCAGGAGACTCTGCGGCGTGTACAACCCCAAATCTTTATTATGTGAGAGTGTCACAAGCGGAGACCTTCATAGGCACGGGGCCTTGCTTCATGGGTAGAACTTACGGAGGTGCTGGATGTTCCAGCCATTCTGGATGGGGATCTTGTCCTGCGTCTCCAGGCGCGTGGCGCGTGGCCTGGAGACACGGGCGATCCTGAACGGGCCCTCCCACATGGGTGAGAGCTTATGCAGCCCCTCCCTAGAGAGCAACCGTGTAAGTGCATCTAGTGCCCCTTAGTGATTTTGGTGTATTGAAGACTTATAGGTTAAGGGACTAATGCATGTGTGAGTGTACACAGGTCTATAAGTCTATGAGGAGTTTGATATTTATAGGAAAAGTCGACCCCTAAAAATGAATATCTTCGACTGAAGATTTTGGTATTTCTGAAGACTTTCATGAAGACTTTGAAAGTGAATAAATTGGTGTGTCCGTGAAGACTTGATATTCATGCGAGGAATATGAAGCTTGAAGACTTTCATTTTCATAGTTTTGTTTTTCTCTTTCTTGAGTCATAGGAAACACCGTACTGTTAAAGGGGGTCGAGGAAATACTATGGAAAAATTTCCATGTGATGCTCAACTCAAAATCCTACACCTACCAATCCCTTCGAGTGAAGCCATTGGAAACCTCATACAGTTCAGTCAATTTCTTAAGTGACAGAGACGAAGTTCTTCTCATCTCTGAGGAATTTGTCCTGACTGAGGAGTTAGGAATTCGCCAGTGCGAATTGCCTACACAGTGAGGAACATGATAGCCCTGAGGATTTGGATACTCAAAATTCCGACCGTTGATGTGCTATGCGCCAGCTGTTCCAAAATATCTATCCACCTAACGGTCATATCATTGAAGGGCATTTATGTCTTATCATGTCGGGCTGCTCCCTAGGCTATAAATAGCCGCCCCCTACAACCACTAGCTAGTTGGCTGCTCCGAGAGAAATCGACACTTGTCATTTGAGAGCAACCCATCCTCCGAGGACTTTGAGCGAAAATCATCAAGTGAGGAAAAACCAAAAACCCAAAACCCAAACACCTACAAACCCCAAGTGATTGAGCATCACTGAAGAGATTGATCCTGAGTGGATCCGTCGCTTGTTACCTTTGAAGATTGTGCTTCTTCCAGATGGTTAGGCGTCATGGTCTAGAGCATCCAAGAGGAATTGTGGATCGCCGGGTGGCCAAGTTTGTGAAGGTTTGGAAGTCGCATGAAGACTTACCACGAGTGATTGGACGAGGTCTGTGTGACCTTAGTTCAAGGAGAATATGGTGAGGACTGGTGTCTTGGACTAAGTGTCCTTGACTGGGTGTCCGGGACTGTGTGTCCTCGAGTTTAAATACTCAGCCGCTCCAACCAGACGTACAACTGAGACAGCAGTTGGAACTGGTCTACCAAATCAGTGTCTTCATCGAGCTTACTGGTTCTATTTCCTAAACTCTTTCATTTCCTCATAATTGTGCCGTATGGTGTTCATATCTGTGTTAGAAGACCTTGACTGAAGACTTTCTCAATTTCCTCAGTTCAATTTCTTCAGTCTGTTTGTCTTCATCCTGTGTTATCCTGGGATTACGCTTCCTGTACTCTGTGCCTGTCTTCATTTCATCATGATGACTATGCTTGTATTCTTTTATGTTTACCTTTGAGTACTTATTCCGTTGCTAGTAGTTCTTCGCTAAGGAATTTCCTCACTGGCAACTTCCTCAATGAAGAATTTCATAAAAATCGCGTACTCACCCCCCTCTAGTCGATATAACGCACTTTCAATTGGTATCAGAGCGAGGTACTCCATTGTTCTGTGTGATTTTGGTTTAACCACCTGGAGTTTTCGTTATGTCAACCGCAGGTATGACGAAGGTGACATGCCCCATCTTTGACGGTCACGATTATCCCAAGTGGAAGGCCATGATGAAGAAACACCTCATGGCGATGAACAGCGAGTTGTGGACCGTCACTGAGATTGGCCTGACTGATCTGTGCAAGATGGCGGATGCTGATGACATTCGCAAGTATACTCTTCTCAACCTCACGGCGAAGGATGTCATCTGCTCCAGCCTGTCACAAAATCAGTTCAGAATTGTCATGCATCTCGATCATGCGAAGCTCATCTGGGACCATCTCTCTAAGGTCTATGAAGGTCATCAAACTTCTCATGATCCTTGGTTTGAGGACTTCAAGGAATCTCTCAAAACGATGACATTCGAACAGGAATCATCATCTTCTGCATCATGCCTTATGGCAAAAGATGCTGAGGTAACTGAATACTACCTATCCGAGTCCAGTGATGATGAATCTGGTGATGAATTTGGACCCAGGTATGTCAAACTTGCTTCCCTTGCTACTAAACAACAAAGAGCTTTGGAAAAAGCTCACGATATGCTAAAGAAGAGCGATGATATGTTGGGTGAACAAATGGATCGCACTGAAACTTTGACTAAAAATCTTCAGAAACTTCAGTCCAAGCTTGACAAACTTCAAAGTCATCATAACACTCTCTTATCGGATCATGAGAAGCTTTCTTATTAATTTCTTCAAAGAAAGCAAGACCTTGAGAAGCTAAGAGTGAGTTATGAAGATCTTCAGAAGGAGCGCGATTCATTACTTGCTCAACAAATCAGCGCATCTCAGGAAGAATTTGTTCCTCCATGCTAGAAGTGCATTGAACATGAATCTGCTAATTCTTCACCTGAATGTTCAAATGCTGCTAATGTTTCAAATTCTTCACATGCCTCTGCTATCACTAATTCCTCATATGAGGACATTGCTAGTATCACTGACAATGCAAGGCTGAAGGAATTGTACACGACAGGCATGTACAAAAGCCTCAAAGGGCATCAGGCTCTTTGTGATGTGCTTAAAAAGCAAATCCTTAATAGGAACCCTAGGAAATAGGGTATCGCCTTTGAGAGGAAACTCAATGCTGATGGTACATATTGGAAGCCTGCGCAGTACCCCAAAACTACATGGGTTGCTGCAAAGGGACCTCCAGTTGATCCATCTAACTTATCTGGATTTGCATGTGAATCTCCTCATTCTGATGATGAGTCAATTGACTCCAACTATAAGCTATTCAAAAATCAGAATGGTGAAGTATTTGCTAGATATGTTGGCACTAACTGCAGGAACGACTCCCCTGTGAAGAAAATCTGGGTTCCCAAAAGATGCCTTGAAAATCTTCAGGTGAATGTCATCATGACGCCACCTGTGAAGAATAGGAACCCCAGATCAAATTCTTCATATACACCAAATTCTTCATATGGATCAAAGTCCTCATATGAACATCATCGTGCTAACCCGTCTGTTTCGCGGGGAAGATCTAAGGATTATGGATATGTGCATTATTCTTCAAGTCATTATGTCCATAAGTCCTCGAAGAATTTCTCTGCTTACTCTTATGCTTACTCTAACCCCTCTTATGTGAAACGAAATGGACTGGCTTCTATGCCATCCTTCTCGTATGGAGCTTGCAGAATGATGAACTCTTTGCCACCCCTTCAGATGTGGGTGGTGAAGAAAAAGAACTAATCTCTTCTGCAGGGTCAAGTCTCCAGACGCACGTAATCATCTGAAGAATTTGCTAGAGACCTGAGCTTGCCAGAAAGGACGCAGGCTAATCATGAAGAAATGAACTTTCATTTCTCACGTCCTCATATTGCTTTATCAGTTCTTTTACTTGATGAAATTGATCTGATGAATTGATGTCATATTCTTCACTGATGAAGTATATGAGTTTGTAAGCTGCACTAATTCATCTACAGGATGATCAACCCAAAGCCACTGAGTGGGTCCTCGATAGTGGATGTACAAACCACATGACTGGTGACAAGAATCTATTGATGGATGCTCCATTATCACCGTCGCATATGAAGCATATCATCTTTGCTGACAAAGGCAAAAGTCAGGTATTTGGTCTAGGTAAGGTTGCGATTACAAAGGATCGACACATGGACAAAGTCATGCTTGTTGAGTCCTTAGGATACAACCTTATGTCTGTCTCAATGCTTTGTGATCTTGATATGGTTGTTGTCTTCGGCAAGTACCGTTGTGTTGTGGTTATGGAAGCTGAAAATTCCAAAGTCTTCGAAGGCTTTAGGAGAGGAGACCTGTATATTGTTGATTTCTCTACAGGACCACAACTAGCCATGTGCTTACTTGCAAAAGCTTCAGAAGGCTGGCTCTGGCATCGACGGCTTGGTCATGCAGGCATGAGGAATTTGCACACGCTTGCGAAGAAGAAGCATGTCATTGGCATCGAGAATGTCAAATTCCTCAAGGATCACCTATGCGGAGCCTATGAAGCTGGGAAGATGACCAAGGCCAAGCATCCAGCGAAGACTATCATGACCACCACTCGCCCATTTGAATTGCTTCACATGGATCTCTTTGGTCCTAATCATTATTCTGCTATCTCAAATGAAGCATCTCAATATGGCTTTGTTTGTTGATGATTATTCTCGTTACACATGGGTACACCTTTTTACTTACAAACATGAAGTGCAGGAAGTCTTCAAACGATTTTCCTCGAGGGCTTCAACCAACTTTGGTGTGAAGATCAAGCACATCAGAAGTGACAATGGCACTGAGTTCAAGAATTCTGGTCTCGATGACTATCTTGATGAACTTGGTATTACTCATGAGTTATCTGCTCCTTACACTCCTCAGTAGAACGACATCGTGGAGCGCAAGAACAGGACTCTTGCTGAGATGGCTCGCACTATGCTTGATGAATACAAAACGCCTCGTCGTTTCTGGACTGAGGCAATTGATACTGCATGCCACATCATCAACAGAGTATATCTTCACAAATTCTTCAAAAAGACTGCCTATGAACTCCTCACTGATAAGAAACCCAATGTAAGTTATTTCAAAGTCTTCGGTGCTAAATGTTGGATTAGAGATCCTCATCACAACTCAAAATTTGCACCGAAAGCACATGAAGGTTTTATGCTTGGTTACGGAAAGGACTCGCACACCTACAGAGTCTTCAACAACGTTCTTAACAAAGTTGTTGAAACTGTAGATGTGCGGTTCGATGAAACTAATGGCTCGTAAAGAGAGCACCTACCTACTGTGATAGATGAACCAGTACCTGAGGAAACTATCAAGTTCAAGGCTACTGACGATGTCATTCCTACTTAAGAATCTGCTGAAGAATTCATTCCAGAACATGAAGAACATTGAGCTAATGCACCTGAAGAAAATGGTGCTGAAGAAAATGTTGATCAATCTCTTCAACGACAACCAGCTCATCCTCGCATTGCAAAAGAAGTGCAAGTTGAAAAGATCATCAATGACATCAAAGCGCCAGGTCCTCTCACACGCTCAAAATCTTCACATTTGTCTAACTTTTGTGGGCAGTATGCTTTTGTCTCTATTACAGAGCCCACTAAGGTAGATGAAGCATTTCTGGAGCCTGAGTGGATTCAGGCCATGCAAGAAGAATTACATCAGTTCGAGCTCAACAATGTCTGGGAACTGGTCAAACGTCCAGATCCTCGCAAGCACAATATCATCGGCACAAAGTGGATCTACCGCAACAAGCAAGATGAAAATGGCCTTGTTGTGAGGAATAAGGCACGGCTTGTAGCTCAAGGCTACACACGGGTTGAAGGAATTGATTTCGATGAAACTTTTGCACCTATTGCTAGACTTGAGGCTATTCGTATATTACTTGCTTATGCTAACCATCATGATATCACTCTATATCAAATGGATGTGAAAAGTGCATTCCTCAATGGTAAGCTTGAGGAAGAAGTATATGTTGCTCAACCCCCAGGTTTTGAAGATCCAAAGAATCCTGACAAAGTCTTCTGACTCAACAAGGCCCTCTATGGCCTCAAGCAGGCCCCAAGGCTTGGTATGATACTTTGAAGGAACTCTTCATGAAGAAAGGCTTCAAACCCGGTTCACTCGACCCTACTCTTTTCATTAAATCTTATGATGGTGAATTGTTTGTGTGTCAAGTATATGTTGATGATATTATCTTTGGCTGTACTGACCAACGTTATAGTGATGAATTTGCCTATATGATGAGTGAAGAATATCAAATGTCTAGTATGGGAGAGTTGAAATTCTTCTTAGGTCTTCAAATTCGTCAACAACACAATGGCATATTCATATCTCAGGAGAAATACCTGAAGGATGTACTGAGGAAGTTCGGCATGCAAGATTGCAAAGGCGTCAAAATTCCTATGCCCACAAATGGCCATCTGTGCACTGATGAAAATGGTATTGACTTCGATCATAAGGTATACCGCTCCATGATAGGTTCCTTATTATACTTATGTGCATCTAGGTCGGATATAATGCTTAGTGTTTGCATGTGTGCCCGATTTCAAGCTGCACCGAAGGAATCACACCATAAGGCTGTGAAGCATATTATTCGATATCTAGCTCACACACTAACACTTGGATTATGGTACCCCAAGGGCTTGGCTTTTGATCTTGTTGGATATTCTGACTCTGACTATGCTGGTGATCATGTGGATCGCAAGTCAACATCTGGTACATGTCATTTCCTCAGACGATCTTTGGTCTGTTGGTCCTCAAAGAAACAGAACTGTGTATCACTATCTACTGTTGCAGCTGAGTACATTGCCGCTGGTTCTTGCTGTGCCCAATTGCTATGGATGAAGCAAACTCTCAAGGACTACGGCGTCAACATGAAGAATGTGCCTCTCTTATGTGACAATGAGAGTGCCATCAAGATTGCTCACAACCTAGTTTAGCACTCAAAGACAAAGCACATTCAGATTCGTCATCATTTTCTTCGTGATCATGTGTTGAAGGGCGACATTTCTATTGAGCATGTGAAGACTGAAGAACAGCTAGCCGATATCTTCACAAAGCCCTCGGATGAGAAGAGATTTAGCAAGTTGCGGTGTGAGCTAAATATCCTAGAATCTTCGAATGTTCTTTGAAAAGGACACTCATCCTAACACTTATGCAAAATTGATGACTTAGATATGCAACACATGAAGAAACATTTTACTTCAATCAATGAAGAATAACACTCTTAGTTTGAAGAAATTAATGAAGAATTTGATTCTCAGAACCCTACGATAATTGTACGCGGTGTCTGAAATCATCATTCTTATACGGTGGGTCACGCCACCACCAAAAGTTGAAATTCCTCAAAGTATTCATATTCTTCGACTTTGCATAGTCTTTAATGGTTCCGTTGTTTTTCTTCATTGGCTATATATATATATATATATATATATATATATGATTTTATGTCCTCTACAGCATTCACTTATTGCGATTTCTTCAAGTTGGTTTTATGCTAAGTGAATGTGATCGGACCCTTCCCCTCTATGCTATACTCAACCCAATCTGTTCACAAATTCTTCATGTGCGTTCCATTTGAAACTCATTCAAAATCTTCACTGTGTCCTTGTCAGCTGAAGAAATTGAGAATGGAACTTTAAAACTAATCTTATCCAAATTTTTGGTTTTGCCGCTCAAATCGTTCCGCATCCCACGATAAATTTTTAATTCACCCACGATCTTACACGATCTCCACTACACAGTACGTGGGTGACACATGTCGTGCGAAGGAGAAGGGTCAGGGGCACGTTCGTCCCAAATCTTCGGGCGAACAGTTTTTCACTGCTACTATAAATACCCCCTCATCCCTTCCTCACTTCCTTTACTCCGCTCGATCTCTGTCTCCCACTCGAGCTTGACAAACCCTAGCGCCGCCGCTACTCCATCATCGCCGGTGAGGAAGAGCTTCACTGCCTCGACCTTGTCGTCGTCGTACTCGCGCCGACCGCGGAAATCTTCACCTCCGCCACCGCTGTAGACGTCTTCCTCCGCCAAGTTAGGGCGTGGAAGATCTACACCGACGAACTCCACTGTTTCACCTCACTGTTTGTCGTGTTCTTCATTCAGGGTAATTAAAAGTTACCTTTACTTCCCTCCTTGATTCGAAGTTTCTCTATAAAATCTTCAAAGGTGTTTTATTCTTCTAATCTTCACACACTAAACACCTCACGTGTCATTTGTTCTTGATTCGTTTTTCTAAGCATCATTTTTCTTCAAGATTCCTCAATTGTGTGGATCTTCGATCTATACAACTCTGGAACCTAAGACAAAGAACGCTTAGTGAAAATCTTCAAGACTCATCTGGTCAAATACCTCAAACTTGTTCTTTTTGAAAAACCTTCTGAGAATGCATATGACCTCTCCAAATTCCTCGCAACTATACTCTGTTCACAGGTACACATGTCAGCTGCTGAATCACTAGGTTATCATCAACTTAACTCATTTGCAGCGTTCCTCGAAGAAAAGTTGCATACTTCTTCAGAGAATTCGATTGTTCAAATTCCTCAACTGAAGAAAATGGCTAATGGTAAAAGGCCACAGAAGGGAGGAAAGAGGCCTGAGGTAAATACAGCGTTTGAGATCCCTGATGACATATATGCTGGGTACTGCACACCTACTGAGGAAACCAAGAATGAGCGCAAAGTGCGCAAACAGAGGATAGAGAGGAGATGAGCAAGAGAATGGAGGGAGTACAGATATGTCACTCCTAAGTACATGAAGAAATTCGCACTCAATCCTCCATGCCCAAGAGCTCCATTGGCACCTGGACAAGTAGCAGATCCCACCAGCCACAAGCGCGGTGAGGACTATCCCGATGAATGGGCCAAGCGCCAAGGCAAGTTGGCCAAGCAAGCCAGAGAAGTAGCGAGGAAATTCAATGAAGACTCTGCTGTGGCTACTGTTACCTCTACTGAGGCCTCTGTCAAGCCGAGGAAATCCATGCCTAAGAAGCCTGCTCGTAAGACAAGTGCTTCACCAACAGTGCCCTCATGGCCAAGTTCCTCAGTTGCGCCCTCACGGCCAGACTCTTCAAGGTCCTCATGACCAATCCCTCAAGCTGCTCCTTCAAAATCCTCAGCACCTCCTCCAAAGTCCTCAGCTGCTCCGACAAAGTCCTTAGCACCTGCGCATCTGGCCTCGTGCCAAAGGACTACAGGCATCTCCATTGCCTCTGGTGCCTCAGCAAGCTCCTCAGCTACACCAAATTCTTCATCTGCCCCCACTCTGATGAAGACCAAGGCAACTGCTGGATGAGGTCCTCGGCCAAGTCCTCAAAAGAAGCAAGTTGCTTTCCAAGTGCCATCTGAAGAAGATGAAGCTAATGATGATGAACTTGCAGAAATCATCAGAGACAGACAAGTTAGGGCCGCTAGAGCCAGAGGCACACCTGTGCCACTGCTTTTGGATCCCAAGCTGATCCTCGACTACATTGATCTCTGGCACAAGGACCCAAATACTCATATGCCTGACTTCAAGCTGACGCCTGGTCAAAATCACATGTTGACTCATTCATCTAAGAGGAGAAATGGAAATATGATCAGGCCAAGCAGATCAAGAAGGCCCAGTACAGAAAGGAGAAATACCTGAAGAACAACGTTGTCACTATGACCACTGATGAACTTGTAAAAATCCAATTTGAAATCAAAACCCTCAGCGATGACTTCCAATCCTACTATGCTGATTGGCAAGGAGCCAAAGTTAGATTTGTACGAATAACTGAATAGTTCACTTCAAATGTTGCTGCCCCAATGCAACAGGAAATTCCCCAGGCTGAAGCATCTACTCAGCTGACTGAAGAACATGCCAGCACCGCTGATGACAATCAGGCTGCTGAAGAAAATGTGAGTTCCAGGGCTGATGACTGCATTCCAGCCACTGAAGAAATTGCCAGGGCACCCACTAGTGGTGTGCCTGAAGAAACTGAAGAACTCAGGGCAACTGCATCAGTTGTGCCTGAAGAAAATCAACCAGATTCCTCAACTGCTCCTGCACCAACTTCAACTCTAATCCTTCCATCTTGATCAGATGTGAAGAAGACCAAGGCTGCAGAGCGTGCTGCAGTGAAGAAAAGGAAAGCATCAGCTGCTTCAGATTCTTCAGCTCCGAAGAAAATGAAGCCTATGACAAGCTCATTTGCACATCCGATTGATGTTGTTCCCATCTCAACCAGGCCATCAAAGGACCTTGTTACTTTTGATGAAGAATATGTGATCCCCAGCGGATCTGATGAAGAAACTCCTAGAGCTGCTTCGTCTGAACCGTTGGACGAAGAAATTGAAGTGGATGCGATCCCTTCAACACCAATCATCTCCACGCATATGCCTCAGTTCACAGCTGAAGAGGCTGGCGTTGAAGAAATGGAAGATGAAGATGTGGACATTGGCTGCTCCACACCCGTAATCAGTGATGAATTCTGGGAAAGTCGGCATCCAAACTCTCCAATGTTCACCCCTCTACAGCAAATTCCTCAGTCCCCCACACAAACTGTTCACATGGGCTCTGAAGAAACTCATCCCACTACATCTGTCCATGAGGAAATTCCAGCCACTAGTGCTGAAGAAACTGCTGCTGCTGAACAACCAACTACGCAGACTGCCACTGAGGAAGAACCAGAAATTCCTCAGCCTGAAGAACCTGCGATTGAGATTCCTGAGGTCGTGATGCAACTCACTGACACTCCTCTGCCAAAGCCAAAGGATCCATTCTCACGCAAGAAAAATTTCAAGGCTGATGATTTCTTCGGCGAGCATGTATTCTTCGAAGATTATAACCCATATGACTCTGCTCGCATTAGGAAGAGCGTTTCTGCACTGCTAGTCAAGCCAATTTCTATTCCTCAGTGTTGTTCAACAAGGAGAAGATTTTCTACCATGAGCATATTCCTCACGTGGATATGGAATCTCTATCGTGCTTCGCACCAGTCCTCAGTGTTCTTCATGACGCTGGACTGCTCAATTTTTGCTCTGACATCTGCGATTGGAATGAAGAACTGATTCTTCAATTCTATGCAATGCTGCACATCACTGGAAATGCTAAAGATGTGAATTCATGGGTGCTGCACTGGATGTCTGAAAACACTCACTACACTGCACCAGCCTCTGAACTGCTTCGTGCTCTACCACTCAGTCCTCCCCTTGAAGAAGCTCACTGCATCTACAAAAAACCTGAGATCACACATCATTACATGCAAGTGCTGATGAAGCCTTTGAAACCAGGTCAGGCACCATGAACAAAATTCCTCGTGAAGGAATTGCTGTACGTGCCCAGAACTGTCTATCGTATTCTTACGAGGACAATCAGTCCTATCAAAGGCCACGACTCATCTGATGAGGAAATTGTTGGCATCATGAAGAATCTGGTATTCAACATCGTTCATGGCATTCCTGTCAACTATCACGATTTCTTCATGAGGACTATGGCCAATGTTGCACTGTCTCTGTTTGAGCTGAAGCCTTATGCACCTTGGATCATGAGATTCCTCAGGACAAGGTCTTCACTCAACTACAAAGCTGATTTCCAGAATCATTTCAGCTAGTTGCCCCCAATTGAAGTCCTCAAGTAGACATATTCCTCAGTTGATGGAAAGGGCAAGGCACCAGCTATAATTAATGAAGGCATTCGTCCATTGGATGGTTAGTTTCGCAAAGCTGCCTCTTATTCCACCAATGATGACTCATCCACACATGACTCTACCAATGCTCCCAGGTCCACTCCTCAAGCCACTGCTCTGCGAGTGATGACAGACCGTGAACTTCTACTTAGTCTTCACCAGAAGGTGGATCAAAATCACAAATGGGTTAAGCGTTAGTTTGGTTCACTTCTTCACAACATGACTGCCACACACAATGCAGTGAAGAAAAACCACTACTACCTCCATCAAGTCTTTGGTCGCACCTGGGCAATCCTGTCACATCTGTATGGTGAAGAAGATCTGAAGAACATGGGTCTTAATGAAGATTTTGACTGGTCTGCACCTCCACCGAAGAAATTCAAGAAGGTCAAGGTTCCTTCTCTGGTGGCCAGCTCATATTCTTCATCGCGCGACACTGATGAACATGAAGATTTAGATGACACTGCGGCAGGCCCTACATCAACGAACGACCCCAACAACGCTGGTGCTCCTTCATCAAATTGATTATCTTCAGGGACGTTAGTCCTCAGTTTCGATCCTTTTGGTCATTTGATGACAAAGGGGGAGAAATTTGAGTTAGTCTTCAAGCGGGTCTATTTTATCGCCCATATACAACGTTTTTTTTGCTAAGTTACAACTCTCGTTCTTCTGGAACTTTATTGGATCGAGTTGTAATCTTAAACCCGATGGTGCTCTTATACTTCTGATGCACTATGCTCTGATACTCTTTTCTGCATGCTTATTCCTCGTTAATATTATTGCACGCATGCTGAATTTCATCAGGCACCATATTTCATCATGCATTTCAAATTCTTCATATTATATGTTAAATGCGTGTATGAATTACAGGATGTAGGGGGAGATCTCCATGATTCAACTCTTCAAGTGTGCATTGCTTCAAAAGCAAATTCCTCACTATGCACATCTTCAAGGGGAGTTCTTCTATATCTTGCAATCAAATTCCTCAATATCAGTATTTACACTTCATATGTTTATCCCCGTTGAAAACTTAACCTATATTGTCATCAATCACCAAAAAGGGGGAGATTGTAAGTGCATCTAGTGCCCCTCAGTGATTTTGGTGTATTGAAGACTTATAGGTTAAGGGACTAATGCGTGTGTGAGTGTACACAGGTCTATAAGTCTATGAGGAGTTTGATATTTTTAGGAAAAGTTGACCCCTAAAAATGAATATCTTCGACTGAAGATTTTGGTATTTGTGAAGACTTTTATGAAGACTATGAAAGTGAAGAAATAGTGTGTCCGTGAAGACTTGATATTCATGCGAGGAATATGAAGCTTGAAGACTTTCATTTTCATAGTTTTGTTTTTCTCTTTCTTGAGTCATAGGAAACACCGTACTGTTAAAGGGGGTCGAGGAAATACTAAGGAAAAATTTCCATGTGATGCTCAACTCAAAATCCCACACAAACCAATCCCTTCGAGTGAAGCCATTGGAAATCTCATACAGTTCAGTCAATTTCTTCAGTGAGAGAGATGAAGTTCTTCTCGTCTCTGAGGAATTTGTCCTGACTGAGGAGTTAGGAATTCGCCAGTGCGAATTGCCTACACAGTGAGGAACATGATAGCCCTGAGGATTTTGATACTCAAAATTCCGACTATTGCTGTGCTATGCGCCAGCTGTTCCAAAATATCTATCCACCTAACGGTCATATCATTGAAGGGCATTTATGTCTTATCATGTCGGGCTACTCCCTAGGCTATAAATAGCCGCCCCTACAACCACTAGCTGGTTGGCTGCTCCGAGAGAAATCAAAACTTGTCATTTGAGAGCAACCCCTCATCCGAGGACTTTGAGCAAAAAGCATCAAGTGAGGAAAAACCAAAAACCAAAAACCCAAACACCTACAAACCCCAAGTGATTGAGCATCACTGAAGAGATTGATCCTGAGTGGATCCGACGCTTGTTACCTTTGAAGATTGTGCTTCTTCCAGACGGTTAGGCGTCATGGTCTAGAGCATCCAGGAGGAATTGTGGATCACCGGGTGACCAAGTTTGTGAAGGTTTGGAAGTCGCCTGAAGACTTACCACGAGTGATTGGACGAGGTCTTTGTGACCTTAGTTCAAGGAGAATACGGTGAGGACTGGGTGTCTTGGACTAAGTGTCCTTGACTGGGTGTCCGAGACTGTGTGTCCTGGAGTTTAAATACTCAGCCGCTCCAACCAGACGTACAACTGAGACAGCAGTTGGAACTGGTCTACCAAATCAGTGTCTTCACCGAGCTTACTGGTTCTATTTCCTCAACTCTTTCATTTCCTCATAACTGTGCTGTATGTTGTTCATATCTGTGTTAGAAGACCTTGACTGAAGAATTTCTCAATTTCCTCAGTTCAATTTCTTCAGTCTGTTTGTCTTCATCCTGTGTTATCCTGTGATTACGCTTCCTGTACTCTGTGCATGTGTCGGAGTAATGGGCCACGAGTAGGCTAACCCGAGCCCCGGAACCTTTCAAGACATCGGGGTAGGCTGCGCCTCTCAAGACCCCAGGACGAAGAGCCGCCTTCTGAGAAGTCCGCGGCAAGGCAACCGACTGCCCACTCGCGGCCGAGTCCCGGGGACGACTTTAGGATAAGCCGACTCCTGACCGGCGACTTCCAGAGAAGCCGGCTTTACGGAGTCGGCCCGCGACTCCATCAAACCCCATGCCCTCGTCAAGAGGGACGGGACAGGAAGTTGCTACAATAAAGCCCGCTCCCGCCCCTTACCAGGGGCAGGCATGCCCACAGCACGCCGTACCCGGGGAGATCTCCGTGCGGCGTGGCACTGTTGCTGTGCCGGCCCTGACATCAGCGCCGAAGGACCGAATCCTGCGCCCATGACAGCTTGTCTATACTACCCTGGGGCGGCGGGTCCCACCAGCCAGTGGGACCCCAGGAGACGGCAAGTGCGCCACCAATCGGCCCCCGAGAGTCGGCCAGATCCTCCCCCGGGGCCCACGCGCCATTAATCAGATGTGACGGAGAGTGGCAATAGTGATCGCCCGCCAGGCGGCGGGGCTGTTGCCATGACTCCATGATCAAGCCCGTGTCATCAGAAGCACGGCTATAGTAATCAGCAGCCGGCATGACCCGCCCGCGGCGGACGCGGCCTGTCGGCTCCGTACCTAGCCAGTCGGCGGGCCCCAGCAGTCGGCGGAGAAGACGGAGGCCGGAGGCACTGACGGCTGGGCCGGCGTCCAGCCGGATTACCATTTTACCCCTGGGGGGTAGGCCTATATAAACCCCCCAGGGCACCCATGCAAAGGGTTGGAATCCATTAGCACTAGACCAGACCATATCGGAAGGAAAGAGCTAGCCTTGCCTTCTCCTACCTTCAGAAAACAACTCAAGGAGCAATCATGTAAACACTTTGCCGTAGTGATCATGCGGAGACCCCACAGAGCAGCAGTAGGGGTATTATTGTAACACCCCGGATCTGATTTACCTTATATGTATCCCAACTCTTGCCGTTTCCGGCGCTAAGTTATTTTATTTTCTCGAGTTTGGGTTTTTGCCTCCGTGCGTTGTTGTCATTGTCATGCATCTCATATCATGTCATCATGTGCATTGCATTTGCATACGTGTTCGTCTCATGCATTTGAGCATTTTCCCCGTTGTCCGTTTTGCATTCCGGCTCTCCTATCTCCTCCAGTGGTCATTTCTACCTTCTTTTCGTGTGTGGGGGTTAATCATTTCCGGATTGGACCGAGACTTGCCAAGCGGCCTTGGTTTACTACCGGTAGACCGCCTGTCAAGTTTCGTACCATTTGGACTTCGTTTGATGCTCCAACGGTTAACCGAGGGACCGAGAAGGCCTCATGTGTGTTGCAGCCCAACACCCTTCCAATTTGGCCCAAAAGCCACCAAAACCCTCTCCATCATCTAGAGCGTTCGATCACGATCGCGTGGCCAGAAACCGCACCTCATTTGGACACTCCTAGCTCCCTCTATGCCTATAAATATCTCCCCCATTCGAAATCACGGTTGAAACCCTAGCCCCCTCCTCCTCCAGCCGCCGGACAAAATCCGGACGGCCGGACATTGTCCGCCCGCCACCGCCGACCTACCGGGGCGCGCCACGTGGCAGCGGGCGCCCCACATCGCCGCCACTCCTGCTGAGGCCCGCGAGGGCCCAAGGGCGCCCCCCCTTCGCCGTCCGGGCCGAGGCGCTCGTCCGCGCCGCCGCCCGTCTTCCCCAGCCCCGGGTGCCCGAGCCACCGCACTAGCTGCCGGAGCCGCCACGCGCCATCGCCGGCATCGTCGACCGCGGGTGCCGCGCCTCCTCCCGGCCACCGTCCACGCCGGCGGCCTTGCCACCCGTCCGCGCCTCCTCCGCCGGCCCCGGCTCCGGCCCCGTGCCTCCTCCTCCGACCGGCCTCTCCCCGCGGCAAGTCCATCTCCGGTGACCTCAAGCTTTCCGACGAACCTCGAAGTCCACGTTGCTACAGTGTTCTCAGATCCAGATCTGAGAGCGTTGACTTTCTCCTTAAACCCTAGATTTTTTGCATTTTTCATCATGCTATATCTCCGCATCCGTAGATCCGTTTTGGGTGTGTAGCATATAAAAATGTTCGTCTCAGAGAGTACATCATTTCATATCATTGCATCATTTTCATTTGAGCTCATCTTGATGCCCGAAATTCTGTTGGAAGAGTGCTATTTGAGTTAATTGTTAGATCTGCTGCATCAAATAGCTATTTGTCATTTTTTGCCATGATTAATGTGTGCATGATATGCCCCTGAGCTCTACATGTGTTTTGTCATATGCTTTGCCATCTTTACAGAGGTGCTATCCATGTATTTTTGTGATATGTGTGGTGACTAGCACAAGCTTGCAAAGTGGTGCATTCGTTAATGCTGATTTCAAGGACTTAGCAATTCCACTAAGTCCTTGATCTGTTTTTATCAATATGCCATATGTTCATGTTGTTTCCTAGTGATCCGTGCTTCTTTTGAGGATGATCAGTAAGGATGTTTTGTTAATCTTGTAGTACTCTATCGATCCATGTCTTTGTTTGCAATTATGGAGTAACCTAGCTTGAGTCAATCGAGCTCTACTTTTGCCATTTCGTAATTCCTGGCAGATTGTCTACTTGTTAGCAATTTTTCCGAGGATGTTGTTGTTGATCCGTGCATGCTATGTTGTTGTTCTTGCCATGTCTAGCTTATGCAATGTGTATTCCTGATGGGTGTATGCTTAGATTGTCATGACATGCTTTGTAGTGAGTGCATCGAGCTCGTGAACATGCCTACTCGTTAACAGATTTTGCATGTTCCACTTTTTCTCCAAGTCTGTAACCTGATTATGTTTTTTACCATGTTCACATGCTTGCAATTGTATTTTATGATCCCTTTTGTCTCAAGGTCACTAAGGGACTTTTGTTAAGCTCTTTGAGTAGCTCCATGCCATGCCTTGCTCTGCCATGTTAAGTTCCTGTAGCATCTAGTTTTCATGCTCCAAAGTGTGCTACCTTATCTGAAATTCCAGACTAGTGTTAATTTCACAAAGTATGAAACCTGTTTATCAATTGCACTTTTTCCATGCTTGTTTGAACCTGTTAATGGATGAATTGGCTGTAGCTCAGTGTTCATCTTTTGTTAAGCTTTATGAGTGGATCCATGCCATGTATTTTGTTGCCATGTTTGAGTGCTGTAGCATAATTATGTTGATGCATTTAGACCTGTGCCGTATTTGTTTTGCTTGCCATTTCCAAACCGTGCCTTCGATTCCGGTGTTCTTTATATCGATTTCAAGTGAAATCACCTCACCTTTCCAGTGGCACACTTGGATTTCCATGTTGAGGCCAGGTTCATTCATTCCTTGTCAAATCTTGCATATGCATCACATACCGCATCCCGCATAGCATACCATGTTTGCATCATGTTGTTTGAGCTTTGCACGTGGTTGATTGTGTTCCTTGTGCTTGGTTGTCTTGTTTGGGTAGAGCTGGGAGACGAGTTCGCTAACGAGGAGCCCGTTGAGTTTGCTTTCGAGGATCCAGTCAACTCTGACAACTTTGCAGGCAAGATGATCATACCCTCGAAATCACTTCTATCTTTGCTTTGCTAGTTGCTCGCTCTTTTGCCATGCCTATGATACGATGCCTACCACTTGCTTATCATGCCTCCCAAATTGCCATGTCAAACCTCTAACCCACCATGTCCTAGCAAACCTTTGATTGGCTATGTTACCGCTTTGCTCAGCCCCTCTTATAGCGTTGCTAGTTGCAGGTGAAGATTGGAGACCGTTCCTTGTTGGACATTATTTTCATGTTGGGATATCATTATATTATCTTGTTAACTTAATGCATCTATATACTTGGTAAAGGGTGGAAGGCTCGGCCTTTTTGCCTATTGTTTTATTCCACTCTTGCCACCCTAGTTTCCGTCATATCGGTGTTATGTTCCCGGATTTTGCGTTTCTTACGCGGTTGGGTAATAATGGGAACCCCTTGACAGTTCGCCTTGAATAAAACTCCTCCAGCAATGCCCAACCTTGGTTTTACCATTTGCCACCTAGCCTCTTTTTCCCTTGGGTTTCCGGAGCCCAAGGGTCATCTTATTTAAACCCCCCCCCCCCCCGGCCAGTGCTCCTCTGAGTGTTGGTCCGAACTGGGCAGCCTGCGGGGCCACCTCGGGGAAACTTGAGGGTTGGTTTTACTCGTAGCTTGACCTATCTGAGTGTGCCCTGAGAACGAGATATGTGCAGCTCCTATCGGGATTTGTCGGCACATTCGGGCGGTGTTGCTGGACTTGTTTTGTCTTTGTCAAAATGTCTTGTAGAACCGAGGTACCGAGTCTGATCGGAACGTCTCGGGAGGAGGTCTATTCCTTCGTTGACCGTGAGAGCTTGTCATGGGCTAAGTTGGGATTCCCCTGCAGGGATTTGAACTTTTGAAGCCGTGCCCGTGGTTATGGGCAGATGGGAATTTGTTAATATCCGGTTGTAGACAACTTGAACCTTAACTTAATTAAAATGAATCAACTGTGTGTGTTACCGTGATGGTCTCTTCTCGGCGGAGTCCGGAAGTGAACATGGTGTTGGAGTAATGTTTGCCGTAGGTTGTTCTCTAGTCCTCCGTTCGAGCTTTGCCTTCTCTTCTCGCTCTCTTTTGCGAACAGGTTAGCCACCTTTTATGCTAGTCACTTGCTGCAGCTCCACATATTACCTTGCCTTACCTATAAGCTTAAATAGTCTTGATCGCGAGGGTGCGAGATTGCTGAGTCCCCGTGGCTCACAGATTACTTCCAAACCAGATGCAGGGACCGATGACTCCGTTCCAGATGATGCGCTTGAGCTCAAGTGGGAGTTCGACGAAGACTCATGCCGTTACTATGTGTCTTTCCCTGATGATCAGTAGTGGTGCCCAGTTGTGGTGATCGGGACCGTGTCGCATGTTGGGTTGATCTTTTATTTTGGTACCATAGTCGGACCATGAGTGATTGGATGATGTAATGCTATTTATGTACTTTGTTTGACGTCGCGAGTGTAAGCCAACTATGTACCTTTCCCCTTATTATGTATTACATGGGATGTTGTGAAGATTACCTTACTTGCGACATTGCTTTCAATGCGGTTATGACTCTAAGTCGTGCTTTGACACGTAGGAGATATAGCCGCATCGAGGGCGTTACAATTATCTCCCCGGAGAGCCCTGAAGCTGCGTAAGATTCGCCGGCGTGCATGTCTTCGCCTCATCCCGTTTCCAGGAACCGGTGACGTTCTACTCGCCCCCACCATGATAAGCCATCCTTTGGCATATGTCGCACCCAACCCCCGACATTTGGCGCCCACCGTGGGGCCTGGTGCACCGCCGTCCGGAGACCTGTTCTGGACGGGAACCCTTTTGCTCCCTGGCGAGCGCAGCCAGCCAGGCACGCCAGATGGAGTTTGTGCCGACTCGCTGCATGGTGTTGAGATCGCCTGCGTAGCTAGCCGCCTCGCCGAACTTGTCGGCGAGGTTCGCATCTCCGATGAACCTGCATCCGACGCAGGCACGGGCGGCTCCGAGAGCCTCCTCACGGGCCTCCTCAATCAACTCCAAGTCTCTGGCGAGCCTGCCACGGACTCGGAGTCTGTAGGCTCCACCGACCCGATGCTGGTCAACTTTGACACCGCGTCGCTCGACGCGTTCCCCACTAATGTGGTGGTCTACGACGAGCCTCTCCCTCGTGCGGATAGCGGCGGAAGCACCGTCACCGAGGTGCTCATCATCAGTCATGAAGAGCTCCCCGGTGGAGGAGCGCATGACCCACTTGGCGCAGCGCTACAAGACCTGACTGCGCCCATTCCGGAAGACGCTGACGCGGAGACGTTGGAGGCATGCCGCCTTCAGCTCGTCGAAGGCGCAAAGAAGCTGGCTAGCATGGGACGCTTGTTAGAAGCCTACCAGCGAGAGATGGATCACGCTGTTGGTGGCTCGTCGGCCCCAGCGGGGCCCAGCCGCCTTGGCGCGGTCCAGGAGCGCGGCGTAGCCATCGCCAATCTGTTCGGGGCAAGTCACCCTGTGTATGCTACACCAGCGGAGAACATCCGAGCCGCCCAGGCGGCGGCAGACGAGCTGGACAATTTCGAGGGCGAAGAACGCCGCCTGATGATGGAGCGAGTCCAGCGCCTCCTCGACGCGGCTGCCGCACAGAACGAGGCCGGCTGCCGCACGGAAGCGCCGCAGCGGCGAAATGACGACCTTCGCCAAGACCAAGGCGCGACGTCTCGGATGCTGACTGGCGGCGCCCGAGGAAGAAGAGACAAGGATCCGGCTGACAGCCACAGTCGGACTAACATTACCATAGAGCGCGACCGAGACGGCCGCCCGAAAGAAGTGGAACGACGGTACGACTGTCCGCCTCCTCCTCCTCGCAAGGAGAGGCGAGTCTCCCCGCCACCTGTTGACCATCCGAATCTCGGCGACCGCCTTGGCCGCCGAGAGGGAGTCGGAGAAAACGACGCCCGCCACCGGATCGACGGACTTCACCGATCCCTGGCGCTGGAAGAAGAAGACGAGTTGGGTCCACCTTGTTTCGGGCCCAGCATTCGAGACGAGCCCTTTCCCAAAGGGTTCACGCTCCCAAGAGACACGCCCAAGTACACCGGCTCCGTGCAGCCGGAAGACTGGCTAGTCGACTACTCCACGGCTGTCAGCATAGCGAACGGCAACAAGCGTGTCGCCGCAAAATACGTTCCGCTCATGCTCTAGGGCACGGCCCGGACATGGCTGAACAGCTTGAAGCCCCGCAGCATCAACAGCCGGATCGACTTCACCGAAGCATTCGTCCGCAACTTCACCAGCACATACAAGCATCCTCCCAAGCCTCCTTAGCTCTCCTTGTGCATGCAAGGTCCCGACGAGTCGACTTGCGACTACCTCACGCGTTGGGCCGAGCTTCGGAACTCCTGCGAGGGCATGCACGAGGTGCAGGCTATCGAGTACTTCACCGCCGGGTGCAGAGAAGGCACCCTCCTCAAGCACAAGCTCCTCTACGACGAGCCAAAAACCCTCGACGAGCTACTGATCATAGCAGACAAGTACGCCACGGCCGACTCCTCCATGAAGGCGGAGATTCAAGTTAGCGCAACTGGCAAAGTGGCCCCTCAAGCTCCAAGAACTGCGGCGGGAGATGCCAGTCGGCGGCAACAGTAGAGCGACCACAAGCACAAGGCCCTGCAGCCGGCTTCCAGCAGCCGACAGGCTGCGACAGTCGAAGCCCAGCTGCCAGATGGGCAGCCTCCACCCAAGTGACAGAAAGGTGGCAAGCCCAACTGGTTGCCGACCTTCTCATACAAGCAAACCCTGGATGGTCCTTGCAAGTTCCATAGCGGTGCGAAGCCGTCGAATCACACCACCCGGAAGTGCCACTGGCTCACCAGGCTCGCGAAAGGAGACGGCCTCCTACCTCCCCCGCCTGTTGGGCAGCCGCCGCCGCCTCCACCCCCGCAGCCGGCTGTCAGGCCAGTCGGCACAGTACAATACGAATACCCGAAGAACATGGAGCCTACGTGGTATTTACCAGTATGGCTGATGATCGACGCAGCGGACAGCTGCAGCGACAAGAGGTGAATGCAGTAGTGTCAGAGATGCCAGAGTTCATGCACTGGTCCGAAAAGCCTATCAGCTGGAGCAGGGCTGATCACCCAGAGGTGATGCCGAGTCCGGGCTCTTATGCCTTGGTCCTAGATGCCACCTTTGCCATGGATAGACGAGCTTCTCGTTTCTCACGAGTTCTGATAGACGGAGGCAGCATCATTAACATCCTGTACAAGGACACCATGGAGAAATTAGGAATCAAGCAAAGACAGCTTCAGAACAGCCGGACTGTGTTCCACGGCATTGTTCCTGGGCTTTCCTGCTCACCAATCGGCAAGATCCTGATGGACGTCCTCTTTGGAGACAAAGATCACTTCCGCCGAGAGTCAGTTTGCTTTGAGGTGGTGGACCTTGAGATCCCATACCATGCACTACTCGGCTGACCCGCCTTGGCCAAGTTCATGGCGGTCCCCCACTACACCTACCTCAAAATGAAGATGCCCAGTTCTAGGGGGATTCTGACCATAGTCGGCGACTACCGGAAGTCGTCTGCCTGTGCGGCTGAGAGAAGTCGGCTAGCCGAGTCCCTGGTAATCGCGGCCGAGAAGCGGCTCCTTGAACGGGTTGTGGCGATGGCCGGCAAGCAGCCAGAGGTATCGCCCAACCCAAAGGACTGGAGGCTGAGGGTTCGTTCAAGCCGTCCAAGGAGACAAAGAAGATACCCTTGGATCCGGAGTGCCCAGAGAGGTACGCTGTCGTAGGCGCAAACCTCGACAGCAAATAGGAAGGCGAGCTCGTTGATTTCCTCCATGAGAATCGGGACATCTTCGCATGGTCCCCCAAAGACATGCCAGGTGTACCGGCGGAATTCGCCGAGCACAAGCTACATGTCCGATCTAATGCAAAGCCGGTCAGGCAGCCCCTGCGCCGCCTATCAGAAGAGAAGAGAAGAGTTGTCGGAGAAGAAATAGCCCGGCTCCTAGCGACTGACTTCATTATGGAAGTATTCTTTCCAAAGTAGCTAGCCAATCCGGTCCTGGTACTGAAGAAGAACAAGCGGTGGCGAATGTGTATTGACTACACGAGCCTTAACAAGACCTGCCCCAAGGACCCGTTTGCTCTACCAAGAATTGATCAAGTGATAGACTCCACCGCCGGATGCGAGCTGTTGAGCTTTTTGGATGCATACTCAGGATATCACCAGATCAAGCTGAACCCGGCTGACAGACTGAAGACCACCTTCATCATTCCGTTTGGAGCCTTCTGCTACCTCACCATGACGTTCGGCTTGAGGAATGCCGGCGCCACCTTTCAGCGTTGCATGCAGAAGTGCCTCCTCAAGCAACTCGGGAGAAACGCCCACATCTACGTGGACGATGTGGTGGTGAAGACGGAAAAGCATGGAACACTGCTGGAAGACCTCAAGGAGACTTTTGAGAACCTGCGCTGATTCCAGATCAAGCTCAACCCCGAGAAGTGCGTCTTCGGAGTACCAGCCGGCCAACTCCTTGGCTTCCTGGTCTGTGAACGCGGCATAGAATGCAACCCTGTAAAGATAAAGGCCATTGAGAGGATGGAGGTACCTAGCCGACTGCTAGACATACAAAAGTTCACCGGCTGCTTGGCGTCCATCAGCCGGTTCATCAGTCGGCTGGGCGAGAAAGCTCTCCCCTTATACCAACTCATGAAGAAGACCACTTTCTTCGAATGGAACCACAAGGCGGACGAAGCTTTTCTCCAGTTGAAGAAGATGCTGACTACTCCACCCGTTCTGGCGGCTCCGACTCCTAAGGAACCTATGCTCCTGTACATCGCCGCCACCAGCAGGGTAGTCAGCACGGTCATTGTAGTGGAACGCAAGGAGGAAGGCAAGGCACTACCTGTCTAGAGACCGGTATATTACCTGAGCGAAGTACTGTCGGCCTCCAAGTAGAACTACCCCCACTACCAGAAGATGTGCTATGGCGTACACTTTACTGTCAAGAAATTGAAGCCTTACTTTCAAGAGCATCCAATCACTGTGGTCTGCACGGCCCCACCTGCCGAGATCATCGGAAGCTGAGATGCTTCTGGCCGAGTGGCCAAGTGGGCCATAGAGCTGGCTCCCTACACCATCCACTACCAGCCCCGCACTGCCATCAAGTCACAAGCACTGGCCGACTTTCTCGCCGACTGGGCCGAAACCCAGTACCTACCTCCAGCGCCCAACTCCACCCATTGGCGGATGCATTTCGATGGCTCCAAGATGCGCACCGGCTTGGGAGTCGGCGTCGTCCTCACTTCCCCTAAAGTCGACAAGCTCAAATACGCACTGCAAATCCATTTTGCCGCCTCCAACAACGTCGCCGAGTACGAGGCGCTCATTCACAGGCTCCGGCTTGCCAAAGAACTTGGCATTCGACGGATCCTGTGTTATGGCGACTCGGACTTAGTGGTCCAACAGTCATCTGGTGACTGGGACGCCAAAGATGCAAACATGGCGAGTTACCGTTTCCTCATGCAGCAACTAAGTGGGTATTTCGAGGGGTGCGAGTTCCTCCATGTGCCAAGAAACGACAACGACCAAGCAGATGCCTTGGCACGAATCGGCTCTACCCGCCAAGCAATACCATCCGGCGTCACCCTTCAACGCCTCCTCAAGCCATCTGTCAAGCCTTCACCAGAATCAGACTCCATCTTCGTGCCGGCTCCTCCCGAAGAAGTCGGATCCGACTCCAGAGCCCCGGCAGACGGTACGGGGATTTTGGCAGATGGCTCCAAAGGCGCCACAGTCGAAGCCGGCCCAGGGACTGCAGTACCCGGCCCGGGACTGCGGCGGCAGGCTCGAAGACTCCAGAACTCGGCCCAAGAGCCGCGCCAGTCGGCCTGGGGACTTCATTAACCCAGCAAGCGGTTGTTGACTCCAACCCGCCGCCTCCCAGCCCAGCCGCCCTCGTCCAAGTCGCAGTTCTTGCAGTCGAAGAAATAGCAGCACCCTCATGGGCCCAGCCCATCCTCAAATTCCTGGTGAGCAAAGAGCTGCCGACTGATGAGACCTCAGCTCGGCAAGTACAAGGCCGAGCGGCAGCCTACACCATAGTCAACAGAGAGCTAGTCAGGAGTAGCGTCACCGGTGTCTACCAGCACTGCGTAGAGCCAGAGCAAGGCCAAGCAATTCTCAAAGACATCCATCAAGGCGAGTGCGGCCACCATGCGGCTTCAAGAGCACTCGTTGCAAAAGCCTTTCGACACGGTTTCTTCTGGCCGACTGCCTTAGAAGAGGCCAAGGAATTGGTCCAAAAATGCAAAGGGTGCCAGAAGTTCAGCTCCATGCCGCACCAGCCAGCTTCTGCACTCAAGACCATCCCCATTGCCTGGCCTTTCACAGTTTGGGGTCTAGACATGGTGGGACCATTCAAGACGGCACGAGGTGGCTTAACTCACTTACTTGTCGTAGTGGACAAGTTCACCAAGTGGATAGAAGCGAAGCCAATCAAGAAACTGAATGGTCCGACTGCCATGACTTTCATCTCTGATATCACAATTCGGCACGGCATACCACACAGCATCATCACCGACAACGACACAAATTTTGCCAAAGGCGCCTTGGCCCGTTTTTGCGCAACACAGGGCATCCGACTGGACCTAGCGTCCGTCGCCCATCCACAGTCAAACGGCCAGGTGGAGCGAGCAAACGACCTCATCCTGTCCGGCATCAAGCCCCGGCTGGTTGAGCCTCTGGAGTGCTCGGCTGGCTGCTAGCGCGATGAGTTGCCAGCCGTCCTCTGGAGTCTGCGCACGACTCCAAACAAGTCAATAGGATTCACGCCTTTCTTCCTCGTCTACGGTGCCGAAGCCGTCATCCCAATGGACATAGAGTTCGACTCCCCGCGAGTCACCATGTACACCGAGGAGGAAGCAAAAGAAGAACGTCAAGACGGCGTCGATCTACTGGAAGAGGGTCGGCTGTTGGCACTCAGCCGGTCCAGTATCTACCAGCAGAACCTGCGCCGATACTACAACAGGAAGGTCAAGCCAAGATCTTTCCAAGAGGGCGACCTTGTGCTCCGACTGATCCAGCGAACAGCCGGCTAGCACAAGTTGTCGGCACCTTGGGAAGGCCCTTTCATCATCAGCAAAGCGCTAGGCAACGACTCCTACTACCTGATTGACGCTCAGAAGCCCCGAGCACGCAAGAGGGACGACTCCGGCAAAGAGACAGAGCGGCCATGGAATGCAAATCTCCTCCGAAGATTTTACAGTTGATGCAGTATGTACCACGCTACCTTTTGTATTAAAGTACCAAGACTTCAGGCCCCCCGAGATGAGCTCGGGGACTGCCCTCTTTTGTCTATATGATAAAAGTTATGCCTACAGGTATGTTACTCTTTGATTATCGCTGGGCACCGGGCTCGACAGGTCGGCCCGGGGACTTGCCGCCTTGCACTATGAAATGCTTCCTGCAGCCGGACAAGTAGTGTGTGATGCCTAAGCCGTCTCCTGTCAGAAGCCGCAGCTCGCAGAGCGACTGTACGGTGGGCAGGAGTAAGGTAGAATGGGTGTTCACATGAAAAATGGCTAAGGACTCCAAGCATAGAACATAGCTTAAAGCCGGCTTCCAACCTTCCTTTTTTCTTTTCGCAAACCGACTATTAAGCAGTCGGCTCACCGCCTTCTATTCAACTTGCTAAAAACTCTAAAACGACTAAGTACTTGCCTCCCCAAAGTAGCCAAGCATTTGATCCAACGGCAGTCTGCGGAGCAGCTGTCCAACTGGCAAGACATGCAACTAAGGGAAAGCGGCAAGGAAAAAGCCAAAAGAGCAATGAGCAGGAAAAGATAGAATTCAGATAAATATTTACATAGCATAGGCCCTTGGCCGAATCTTCGAGCAGAAGTTCAAAATACACCCCGCGGGTGGAATTGTGCAAATTAACAAGTTCTTCAAAGACTACTAAAGCAGATAAAATAGGCGGAAGCTTATGATGCGGCAGACAGATTGGGAGGGTCGGAGGAGACGGCAGCGTCAGGCGTTGGGGTGGCCGGCTGGGCAGTCTCGGCTCGATCGCCCCCGGCGGCAGTCGGCTCAGTCGCACGCGGCTCGTTGCTGGAGGCATGGTCGAGCTAAGGCTGGGCGTCCGCTCCGTCTTCTGGTTCTTCCATCTCGCCTCCGTCCTCCGCCTCGCCTTCCTCCTTGGCGCTGGAACCGATCACCTCCGCCGAGTCCTCGCCGTAGTCTGGGTTCATCCCAAACCACTCCGGCGGTACCTCCTCGCCGTCTTCAGACCGCTCGGGGACGAAGATGCTGGTGTTGGTGTACTCGGCGATCGCCGCAGCACGCTTGACGAGGGCGTCTTCCGCAGCTGCCAGCTCCGGCTGGGCCTCTGACCAGAGTGTGGCTAGCCGGTCTAGGTCCAGCCCCGGATACCATGCCTTGACGAACTCCAAGGCCCGGCGCGCTCCAGCTCGGGCCGAGGAACCTTTCCAGGCTTCAAGACGACTAGCTGCGACCTCCAGCTAGTCGGCAGTTTTGCGTGGAGCCTGCATGTCCGGCCATAGGGCAGCAATCGCCTGGGCGCCGACACGTTGAAGCCGGCGCAGCATCCGGTGAGTCGGCCGAAGGCGAGCCTCGATGCTCAGGATATGCTCATCAAGGGTTCGGGGGGCGTCGGCGGCGATCTCTGCACCTTCTGCCCTCCGACCTTCACGGCCAGCCTCAATGGCTTGGATGGCGGCCTACGAGTGCCCAGGGAAGAAGTCTGCCAAGACGGAAGAAACGAAGAAACAAGTCAGAAACCGGGAGTCGGCACGATTTATAATCGGCAGCTCGAAGAAAGAAAGTCAAGAGACTCACCATCAACAATGTCTTCAATATCATGGAAGCCGGAGGCCAGCATTGCCTCTTTGTCAGTCCAGGAGGAGCGCTCGCTCGTGAACTCGGCCAGGAGGGCGGCTTCCGCCTCTTCCGCCTCCTTCTGCGTCTTCGCAAGCAGCTCCCTCTGCTCTGCCAATTGTGTGGCCAGCAGATCGTGCTCTGTGGCAAGCTTGCTGCACTCCTCCCCCTTGGCGCGCAACGCGGAGTTGGCCTCGCTCAGCTGCTGTTGAAGAACAGCGTTGGCTTCTGAAGAGAAGGAAGAAAGAAGGCGTTAAGTCATTAATAAAGAAGGCCCCCGCAAAGAAGAAAAAGGACTTACTCCGGCTCTCCGACAAGTCGGCGGTCCGCTTGCCCAGCTCTTCAACGTTACGGTTGAAGGCAGTAACGCAGAGGTTGTGGTAGTCCTGCGACAAATATTTCATACAAAAGTTAGTACCCGGAGCTCACCAATTGGAGTTCCGGGCCGCCTGCTCAGCAGCCGGCCCGAAACTCAGGGACTACACCCAGTGGGTGCGCTGGCGCGCCCCCACAGAGAGGAATAAGAAAACAAGGACCAAAGAGAAAACATACCTGGCGGCTGCCCGCGATGCCAGGTACGCCTTGGTGCAGTTCTGGATGGCGTCGCCCTCAGCTCGAAGCTTCGTTTGGACGTCCAGAAGCAACTGGTTCAGCGGCCCTGTGCCGCCTCCCTGCACCCACCCAATGGGCGCGGCGCTTGTCGCTTCGGCATCCGGGATCATCGAGCTGGCGGTGTCGGTCTCCAGGGGGCGTGGTGCCGAGGTCTCTTTCTCAAGACGGCGGCGCATTGGCGAGTCAACTTGAAGGAGTAGCCTCGCCACGGCCTCATCTTCAGTCGGCGGCACCAGAGGGTCCGCTGGCTGTTTGCCTTGCGCACTCCCAGACGGCGGCGGACGCGGCGGCGGAACGATCACGTCCGGCGTGGAGGAGTCGCCGCCTTCCTTCTCCATGACGGGGTTCTCGCGGCCGGCTTCCCCAGTCCGCCCCGTGAATTCCGGAGGCGGCAGCGTAGAGTGAAGTGGGGTGACGAACACCGCCCATTGGCGGTGCGCGGCCTCCTCAGCCTGCCGCTTCATCGCAGCGACGGCTTCGGCATCCGCCAGTTTCTTCTTGGCGGAGGCCTCCGTCTTATTGTCCTCCACCTTCTCTAGGCGGGCGGCCTCTTCCTCGTTGCGCTTCTCCTGCGCGTTCCGCTCCGTCGCCTCCCGGAGGTCAGCAGCGAGGTCAATCCGCCGAGTGGTGGCGGACGTCTCCGCTGACCCCATGACAGAGGCGGCGACAACCCTCTCAAGAGTGAGGGGAGCCCTGAAGCAAGGGAACCAGTAAAAGACTCAGACAAAGCTACAGAGGAAGAATAACGCGTTGAGACGGAATACTCACGCGGAGACCAGTGGCGACTTCTTCACTTCCTTACGGAAGCGGATGGCCTTCGCAGCCGCCTCGTCCCGCCGGGTCGCCGTAGCCGAACTCTTGGACTTCTTCGGCCGACTGCCGAACAAAGTCGGCATGGCCCTGCGCTTCTTCCCGCCGCCTGGAGCACCCGACGCGTCAGAAGAGCCCGCGCCAGGATGGCTGTGTAACACCCCGGATGTAACTTTCCCAATTTGTACTCCAACTCTTGCCGTTTCCGGCCTTAAGTTATTTTATTTTCTCGGGTTCGGGTCTTTGTCTCCGTGTGTTGTTTTCGTTGTCATGCATCTCATATCATGTCATCATGTGCATTGCATTTGCATACGTGTTCATCTCATGCATTCGAGCATTTTCCCCGTTGTCCGTTTTGCATTCCGGCGCTTCGTTCTCCTCCGGTGGTCATTTCTAGCTTTCTTTCGTGTGTGGGGATTAAACATTTCCGGATTGGACCGAGACTTGCCAAGCGGCCTTGGTTTACTACCGGTAGACCGCCTGTCAAGTTCCGTATCATTTTTACTTCGTTTGATACTCCAACGGTTAACCGAGGGACCGAAAAGGCCTCGTGTGTGTTGCAGCCCAACACCCCTCCAATTTGGCCCAAAACCCACCTAAACCCTTTCCATCATATAGAGCTTTTGATCACGATCGCGTGGCCGAAAACCGCACCTTATTTGGACTCTCCTAGCTCCCTCTACCTCTATATATAGTCCACACTCTAAAAATTCGCGGTACCACTCTTTCCCTAACCCTAGATCCATCTTGTGTCGCGCCGTACACGTCCGAGCTCCCCCGGAAAAATCGCCGCCGCCAACCGCGGCGCGCCACGTGGCGCGGGCGCCCCACATCGCCGCCGAACTCCACGCGGGCCCGCTCGGCCCGTGGCCGGCCCCCGCGGCCCGGGATCCGCCGTCGCCACCCGGGTCGTCCTCCTCCCCGCCCGATCCGCCTCTTCGCTGCCCCGCTCCACCAGGTCTTCTCCGACGCCGGCGTTACCTCGCCGCGGCCATCGCCCGTCCGCCGTCGCCGTCCGGTGGATCCATGCCGGCGTCACCTCGCCGTCCGCCCCCTCGCCGCGCTGTCCTCGTCGCCGGCAGGTACTCCGGCGACCGGATCCACCTCCTCCGACCTACCCGGCGCCGCCCCGCGCCCTCCTCCGGCGAAACTCCGGCCGGCCGTCCTCGGTTTGCGTGCCAATTCAGATCTGGGACGAACCCTAGGGGTTGACCTCTCAATTTTTTTCCTAAGTCTGCAGTTTAAGTGCTCATATTCATCATGTCATAACTCCGCATCCGTAGCTCCGTTTTGGGCATATAGCATATCAAAATGTTCGTCTCAGAGAGTACATCATTTCATTCCATTGCATCATTTTCATTTGAGTTCATCTTGATGCCCGAAATGCTGTTAGAAGAGGGCTACTTGAGATAATTGACAGATCTGCTACTCCATTTGCATATTTGTCATTTTTGCCATGATTATTGTGTGCATGATATGCCCATTAGCTCTACATATGTTTTGTTAAGGGTTTTGCCATCTTTCCAGAGGTGCAACCCATGTATTTTTGTGGTGTGTGTGGTGACTAGCACAAGCTTGCGAAGTGAGGCACTTGGTAGTGCTGATTTCAGGGACTTAGCAATTCCAGTAAGTCCTTGATCTGTTCATTTCATATGGCCATATGTTCTTGTTGTTTCCTAGTGATCCGTGCCTCTTTTGAGGATGATCAGTAAGGATGTTTTGTTAATCTTGTAGTGCTCTATCCATCCATGTCTTTGTTTGAATTTATGGAGCACCCTAGCTTGAGTCAATCGAGCTCTACTTTTGCTACTTTGTGAATCTGGGCAGATTGTCAACTTGTTTGCAATTTTGCCGATGTTGTTGTAGTTGACCCGTGCATGCTATGCTATTGTTCTTGCCATGTCTAGCTTGCATTTTGTGTGATATTGATGGGTGTATGCTTATTTTGTCATGACTTGGTCCGTAGTGAGTGCATCGAGCTCGTAAACAAGTCTACTTGATATCTGTTTTCAGCATGCTCCAGTTTTCACTAAGTCTGAGAACTGATTATGTTTTTGCCATGTTCACATGCTTGCAATTGTATTTTCTGATCCCTTTTGGATCAAGGTCACTAAGGGACTTTTGTTAAGCTCTTTGAGTATCTCCATGCCATGCTTTGCTTTGCCATGTTCAGGTCCTGTAGCATGTAGTTTTGTTGCTCCGAAGAGTGCTACCTGGTCTGGAATTCCAGACAAGTGTTAATTTCACTAAGTCTGAGATCTGTTTGCCATATGCATTTTTGCCATGCTTGTTTGAACCTGTTAATGGATGATTTGGCCTTAGCTCAGTGCTAGACTTTTGTTAAGCATCTTGAGTTCATCCCTGCCATGTATTTTGTTGTCATGTTTGGGTGCTGTATCATGTTGATCTCATTGCATTTAGTTGGCTACTTGCTGTAAATCGCAGACCGGTGTCATATTTGAATCACTTGCCATTTCCAAACCGTAACTCCGATTCCAATGTTCTTTATATCATTTTCAAGCGATTTCATCTCATCTTTCCAGTGGCACACTTGGATTTCCAAGTTGAGGCCAGGTTCATGCATTCCTTGTCACATCTTGCATATGCATCCCGCATCCCATCCCGCATAGCATATCATCCTTGCATCATATTGTTTGATCCTTGCACGTGGTTGATTGTGTCCTTGTTGCTTGTTTGTCTTGTTTGGGTAGAGCCGGGAGACGAGTTTGCTAACGAGGAGCCCATTGAGTTTGCTTTCGAGGATCCAGTCAACTCTGACAACTTTGCAGGTAAGATGATCATACCCTCGAAATCACTACTATCTTTGCTATGCTAGATTGCTCGCTCCTTTGCTATGCCAATGCTACGATGCCTACCACTTGTTTTCAAGCCTCCCAAATTTCCATGTCAAACCTCTAACCCACCTTGTCCTAGCAAACCATTGATTGGCTATGTTACCGCTTTGCTCAGCCCCTCTTATAGCGTTGCTAGTTCCTGGTGAAGATTGGAGGCCGTTCCTTGTTGGACCATTTATTTACTTGTTGGGATATAATTATATTGCTATGTTATCTTAATGCATCTATATACTTGGTAAAGGGTGGAAGGCTCGGCCTCTCGCCTAGTGTTTTGTTCCACTCTTGCCGCCCTGGTTTCCGTCATATCGGTGTTATGTTCCCGGATTTTGCGTTCCTTACGCGGTTGGGTTATAATGGGAACCTGTGGGGACCCCGACTCATAAGTCGTGGTCACCGAATGCACGTGTACAGTGATCCCAGAGATCAATGCTCACTGAACACACAGAAGCTGAATAACAAGAGTCTTACATCCATACATATCGTCTTACACAAATTATGACCATTATGGTCAAGTCTTACATAGATAAAGCCCTAATGGCTGAACATCAAATGAAACATAAGCAGCGGAAATCTTCGTCGATAAGTAGAACCCATGCCATCTGCCTTAACCCTACAGGCATTCTGACTGGGAAACGTCCTAGTTCACATGTTCGTCTTCAAAGAATTCTTCTTCGAACTCCTGCTCTTCCATGCCTGGCCAATTAAATAACCAGTGGCAAGCCAATGAATACTTTGAATGTACTCGCAAGCTACCCATGTTTTGGTTCAAGGTACAACAATGCATGATATAGGTAAATTTTGCGGAAAGCTAGTTTTTGAGTGCAATGACATGTTCAACAACTCGTAAGACATGCATCAGGAGGATTCAAGTAACCATAAGGATAGGTTACAGATATCAACATAGATAGAGTGGGCACCAACCCAACTCAATCATGTCAAGTCCTTTGACTTGACCCAAGTAGTGGTATCATCATAAAAGGAGTGGGCACCAACCCAACTCAATCATGTCAAGTCCTCTGACTTGACCCGAGTAGTTTCCCCCACTTAACCAATCACTCACACTGGTTTGAAAACATGCAGATGTAGTTTAAGCAGCACCGCCCAACTGTCCTTGACCGTGGACATGGCTATTCGAATAGTTTTACACTCTGCAAAGGTTGCACACTTTACCCACAAGATCCGGGGAACTTCCGTGTCATCCACGACCTGCGGTACCTCAAGTACCCGGGGTAAGCACCCGATCACTATCTTTCCCTAGACGACACTAACAAGGAGTCCACTTGTTGTTCCGTATCCTCACGATGTACATCATACGAGACTCACTCGAGATCGTAACATCCGAGAGGGGACACAACGGTGTATCTCGTGCCTTGTGAAAACAGTCATGGCCGCCCTACCTGGCACGACCCCGTCCCGAGAGAGCGCACCAACAACTCTCCCGTCACTAGTAATGCGGGCTCCAAGCTAGTATCGGCCTAGGTAATCAATAATGCCCTTTCCCATACAAGGGTAGAGTGGTTGCGCATGTAAGGTTGGGACAGTCGACAAATCTTAAATCTAATCCGTTTTCGAAAACCACACACACACACTTGCCTCGGTACACCACTTCGTCATCAAGTGGTTACCCATCTCATCATCTCCCTCGGGCATAAGTGGCACCCGACGGGGTTTTCGAAAAGTCCTTTGAAAATACTTTGTCTCATCACTATGCATATTCCCGTCCCTTTTTGCGTAGCAACTACTTAGCATCCTATCTACTCCCACCGGCATAACCCTCATAAGAAGGTAGGGTCATGCACATTGCAGGTATCAATAAGGAGGAGATGAGGGCAACCCACCAAAGTGGCTACCCTCTCATCATGATTCCGATGCAACAATAGTAAAGTGCTATATGAAATGCATAAAAAGGGGTTTCTTAGTCATGGTCAAAGGGCTGCTTGCCTGGCTCAACAAGGTCTTCTGGGTCTTCAAAGTCTTCTGGTCCAACTCCTTCGTCAGCAACGCAATCTATCGTCGCAAAATAATAACGAGAAAATAAGGCAATAATAAAACAGAAAAACCAAAGTGCTCAGAAAAATGTCAACTCATTTTTGTAAAATACTAGGTTGAAAACTAAGAAGGGGAAAATTCCTAGTTTTGGATTTGGTGCATCAGAATGGGAGAAATGGATTTACAATTCATATTTAAATGCTCAAAATCACATTTAAATATTTGCAGTGAAGAAAAGTTTGTTGGATTTGAATGAAAGTTGCACCATTAAATAGGTTGCAATATTTTGGGAATTTAGAAATTGGAATTAATTCATTTGGACATATATTCTGTCCTGTGGAATTTTTGCAAGATTCAGAAAAAAAAAAGAAAAAGGGAAACAACACTGTGCAACTGGGACAGAAGGGCCACAGTGCAGCAGGCCCAGAGGGGAAAACAGCCCACGCAGGGCGGCCACGTCGAAGGCGTAAAGGCAAAGTACGCCTTCAGCCGACGCAGCGAACCGGTGCGCGCGCGTGTGCATTTGAACCTGACGGGTGGGGCCCACCCGTTAGTATGTGAGGCTGACTGACGGGCCCCACGGCCGTCGTCGTCAACCCTGGGTCAAAGGGGCGGCGAGCTCACCGGCGACGTTTCCGGGCACGGCGAGGTGAGCTGATGGCACCGCTGGACTCCTTGTCGTGTCGTCGTTCGGGTGGTGCTGGAGTTGGTTGCCGGGGTGTAAGGGTTCGCCGGCGACGAGGGGGCACGGCGGAGGAGCCTCGGGAGGTGATGGTTCCGGCCGATTCCGGTGGCTACAGAGAGGGGAAACAAGGGGGAAATGATCAGTGGGGTGCAGGGGTTCCAGATCGAGGCAAGGGAGGAGCGGGGGAGGCCTATACCTCGCGAACTCCGGCGAGCCGAGGCGGCAGACCGCGAGCTCGATCTCGAGCTCGGGCGGCTCTGGAGAGGAACTGGGGGTGCAGGGGGGGCTTTGGTGGTGCAGGGAGCGAGTGGTGAGGAGAGAGGGGCTTGGGGAGGCCTTTATATAGGCGAACGTCGAGGTCCCGTAGACCCGTGCGCCGGCGAGCTCACGCTCGTCGCTGCAAGGCTCGGGGGAAACAGGCGTGGTGTCTGGGGTGTTTGTAGGGGTGGTCTACGCCCAGAGGGAGGGGGAGAAGGAGCGGGGAAGCGTCAGGGCAGCGCGCGTGTGAGCCGCACCATTGGCGCGCTCGGGCGGCCCTTGTTCACTAGCGCGGAGGCGCGGGGAGGAGGAGAGAGGAGGGGGCCGACCGCGTAGCATGTTGCGGACGCCGAGGCGCATCGGCAGGCACGCGGGGGAGGCCCGAGGTGGCCGGATGTGGCTGGAAGGGGGCGGCTACAGTGCGGGAGCGCACTGTAGCGCGCTCCAGAGCGCCCAAATGGCCGGCATGGCCATTCTTTATGCATGGTGAGCGCGTCCATTGGTGTCTAGCAGGTCTAGGGGGGATTAAAGAAGAGGAGAGGGGCATTGGATGCCCTGGGGAGCTAGTAGGAGAGGAGAGAGGGTGAGGGAGAGAGAGAAAGTGGCTGTCCAGAGAGGGAGAGAGAGGTTTTCATCCCCCCAACAATTGAGTTTGGGCTAGGAAAACTTACTGGAGGTAAAATATGACTAGAAGGGGCTCTGGTAAAAATATGAGCTCTCCAAGAATAGTGGAAAGGGTCAAAACAGTGGCTTTTGCAAAATGTCAGAAGGTGTTTGATAAAGTTTTGGGCAAGCAAATGAACTCCAATAGCCATGATACTTAACAGGATGGAATGACACTTAGAAGTAGGGTGTGCCACCAAATTTGAGCTCATTTGGGAAAAGTTGCCAATGTAACTTTGGCAAACCCTAGAAATCAGCAGAAATGGACTTGTGTAGATCTAGTTGAGCAAATCACTTCTCCATGATGCACCACTTGGTGTAGTGGCCTCATTTGGGGATTTGCACATGCTCACAAAAGATGGGGTCAAGGAGAGAAAGTTGGTAGTACAAATTTGTTCAAATTTGCTTCTGGCCAGAGAGGGTTTTGGGGCATTTTGTGAACCAAAATGACTTTAATTGACATGAGGATTTGCAAGATCATCACAATATGCAATTTTGAATTGTTGGATGTTTCTTGGATTTTTATGAAAATATTTCCTGTAGAAATATTTCAAATCCTTGAAATGGGCAAAAATGGTTTTGGGAGGTTTTGTCCAATATTTTGAACATGACCATGTGTTGAAACTCTTATATATGGAAAATATATGTCCACTGAGTTTCCCTAAATTTTCTCAAATATTTTTGAAACATTAAAATAAGTTTATCCTATTAAATACCATTTCTGGCCTTAAGAAAAAGCCTTTAAATAAAATAGGAAAATAGCTTTTTAAAATTATATTTTTGTGGTTTATGGGAGTCCTATATCTAATTGGTTTCAAATATACCTTTTGAAACATTTTTCATACCCCAAATCAGGTACTTGCAGTGCAAACCTCAATTTAGGGGTTTTTGGAAAACTAATTTTTGAAAATACCATTTGGCCAAATTATTTTTGTAAGAAAATACTATATTGCACTATACACATGGCATGATCATTGGGCAGAAGTTTGGGGCAAGGAGATGAAGTATAGAAGGTGGAGTTGTGTTGACTTTAAAGAGCACTTGAAAAGCACAGAGAGAAAACCAACTCCAAATAAAAGCCAAATAATGCAAAAGTTTTTGTTGGTCCAAATTTTTCATGCTTTAATAATGCAAAAGAAGAGTTACAAAATGCAGGGTGTGACAGACCTACCCCCTTACAAGAATCTCGTCCCCGAGATTCCTAAACTAGGCTTTAAAGAGATACGGAAACTCGGATCTAAGGTAGTCTTCACGTTCCCAGGTTGCTTCCGCTTCAGTGTGGTTGCTCCACTGGACCTTGAAGTACTTGATTGAGCGGCTTCGAGTGCGTCGCTCAGCCTCATCCAAATGCAGATGGGCTTCTCGCGGTAAGTCCAATCGGGCTGAAGGTCAATGGCTTGGTGGTTGACGTCCTTGTAAAGATCAGGCTTGCCTGGAACTTGGAGGCACTTTCGGAGTTGTGACACGTGGAAAACTTTGTGTACATCGGATAGTTCAAGTGGCAGTTCCAGCTGGTAAGCCACTTCTCCACGTCGTGCAGTGATCTCGAAGGGGCCGATAAATCTTGGTGCGAGTTTTCCCTTAACGTGGAAATGCTTGGTTCCCTTAAGAGGAGTCACTCGCAGGTATACATGGTCTCTGACTTGGAAGTCTACTTGTCGGCAGCGAGTGTCAGCATAGCTCTTCTGTCTGGACTTAGCGGTCTTCAGTTGTTCTCTGACTAGCTGAACTTGCTCTTCTGCTTCACGGAGGATCTCAGGCCCAAATATTAGTCCTTCTCCAGTTTCTGACCAATTGAGGGGTGTGCGGCACTTGCGCCCATACAACACCTCAAATGGTGCCATCTGAAGGCTTTACTGATAACTGTTGTTGTAGGAGAACTCGGCGAAAGGGAGGCAATCTTCCCACTTAGCTCCATATGCTAAGACGCAGGCTCGGAGCATGTCTTCGAGTATCTGATTCACTCGTTCTGTCTGGCCTCCGGTCTGTGGGTGGAAAGCAGTGCTGAAGGACAACTTGGTTTCCATGGCCTCTTGGAACTTCTTCCAGAACCTTGAGGTAAACTGGGTTCCTCGGTCTGACACAATCTCCTTGGGAACACCATGAAGGCTTACGATTCGGTTGATGTATAGAGTTGCTAGCTGGTTGCCATCATAAGTGGTCTTCACAAGAATGAAATGGGCTACTTTAGTCAAGTGATCGACTATGACCCAGATGGAGTCATGTCCCTTGTTTGACCTAGGTAGTCCAGTGATGAAATCCATTCCGACTTTATCCCATTTCCACTCAGGAACCTTGAGTGGTTGGAGCAATCCAGCAGGTCGCTGATATTCAGCTTTGACCCTTTGACATACATCACACTTTGCAACATAGGTGGCAATCTCCCTTTTCATGCCATGCCACCAGAATCTTTCCTTCGGGTCTTGATACATCTTAGTTCCTCTAGGGTGAATGGAATATGGGGTGTCATGAGATTCTTGCAAGATCAAATTCTTGAGCTCAATCTTGTTGGGTACGCAAATGCGATTCCCAAACCACACAATTCCTTGCTCATCCTCTGAGAATCCTGGGGCCTTGCCTGCCTTGATCTTCCTCTTGACGCCTTCAATACTTTCGTGTCCCTTCTGAGCTTCCTTAATATCATACATCAGGGTAGGCTTGACTTCAAGGTTGGCTAAGAATCCTGGTGCAACCAGTTCCAACCCGAAGCTTTCAAGTTCTACATACAAGGCGGGTAGCCTTT